>NW_027046603.1:0-23042 GCF_025399875.1 Dalotia coriaria | reverse complement strand
CAAGGGATCTAAAATGCTTGAAAATGTTTTTTTAAAAGCAAAACAGCACGTTTTATTTTAATCTGCGTTTTTGCGCAAAAAAAGTTTTAAAAAACGACAAATTTTTTTTATTATTTGTTTTTATTAAAAGGAAAGGGTTTCATCGATCTAAAATCTTGAAAATGCTTATTTTAGCAAAAAAAAGCAGTTTTCAGCTTTAATCTGCGTTTTCCCGCGTAAAAAAACATAAAAAAACAAATTTTTAAATTTTCTTTTTTTATTAATATTGCGTCTATTTGAACGATTTCAACGATCAAAAAATGTTTTGAAAATGCTTATTTTAGCAAAACAGCACTTTTTGAGTTTTTATTCTGCTTTTTTAACGCGAAAAAACGCAAAAAAACCCACTTTTTTATTATTTTTTTTTTATTAAAAATTGCGTTTTTTTGAACGATTTCAACGATCTAAAATGCTTGAAAATGTTTTTTAAAAAGCAAAACAGCACTTTTTTGAGTTTTTAATCAGCGTTTTAAAAAACAGCAAAAAAAGGGGCGAAATTTTTATTATTCTTTTTTTATTAATTTGCGTCTATTTGAAGGGTTTCAACGATCTAAAATGTTTTTGAAAATGCTTTTTTTAAAAGCAAAAAGAAGTTTTAAAAGTTTTTTTCCCCGCTTTTTAAACGCGTAAAACGGCAAAAACGACAAAATTTTTAAATTTTTCGTTTTTTTTTAATTTGGGTCTTTTTTGGAACGATTTAAACGATCTAAAATGCTTGAAAATGCTTTTTTTTACAAAACAGCACATTTTTAAATTTTTTAAACCCGCGTTTTAATGCGTAAAACAGCATAAAAAAACGACACAATTATTTTTTATTAATAGTTTCATTTGAACATTTCAACGATCTAAAATGCAAAAAATGCTTATTTTAGAAAAAACACCCGTTTTGGTTTTAATCTGCTTTTTAACGCAAAAAACAAAAAAACGACAAAATTTTTTATTATTCTTTTTTTATTAATATTGCGTCTATTTGAAGGGATTTCAACGATCAAAAAATGCTTAAAAAATGTTTTTATTTTAAAAAAGCACTTTTTTGAGCTTTTTTTTTCTGCGTTTTAACGCGTAAAAAAACATAATAACGACAAAAATTTTTTTATTATTCTTTTTTTTATCTTTATTGCGTCTTTTTGGGAACGATTTCAACGATCTAAAATGGGGAAAATGCTTATTTTACCCAAAAAAAAACCCGTTTTGAGTTTTTTTAATCTGCTTTTTTAACGCGTAAAAAAACAAAAAAACGACAAATTTTTTTTATTATTAGTTTTTTATTAATATTGCTTCTTTTTGGGAACGATTTCAACGATCAAAAAAATTTTTTTGAAAATGCTTATTTTAGCGAAAAAAGCACGTTTTGAGTTTTAATCCTTTTTAACGCGTAAAAAAAACAAAAAAACGACGAAATTTTTTTATTCTTTTTTTATTAATATTCGCTTTTTGGGGAAGGGATTTCAACGTTTCAAAAATGTTTGAAAATGCTTTTTTTAAAAGCAAAACAGCACTTTTTTGAGTTTTATTCTGCGTTTTAACGCGAAAAAACAGCAAAAAAACAAAGAAATTTTTATTATTCGTTTTTTTTTTTTATTGCGTCTATTTGAAGGGTTTTTTCCAACGATCAAAAAAATGCTTGAAAATGTTTATTTTAGCAAAACAGCACTTTTTGGTTTTTAATCTGGTTTTAAGGGTAAAAAAACAAAAAAAACGACGTTTTTTTTATTATTCGTTTTTATTAATATTGCGTCTATTTGAACGATTTAAACGATCTGAAATGCTTGAAAATGCTTATTTTAGCAAAACAGCACGTTTTGAGTTTTATTCTGCTTTTTAACGCGTAAAAAAAACAAAAAAACGACGAAATTTTTTATTATTCGTTTTTTTTTTATTGCGTCTATTTGAACGTTTTAAGGGATCTAAAATGCTTATTTTAGCAAAACAGCACGTTTTGAGTTTTAATTTGCTTTTTTAACTCAAAACAGCAAAAAAACGACAAATTTTTTTATTATTCGTTTTTATTAATATTGCTTCTATTGGAACGATTTCAACGATCAAAAAATGCTTGAAAATGCTTATTTTAAAGAAAAACAGCACGTTTTGAGCTTTAATCTGCGTTTTAACGGAAAAAACAGCAAAAAAACGACTTTTTTTTATTATTCTTTTTTATTAATTTTGCGTCCATTTAAAACATTTCAACGATTAAAATGCTTGAAAATGCTTATTTTAGCAAAACAACACTTTTTGAGCTTTAATCTGGCGTTTTAACGGGGTAAAAAAACAAAAAAACGACGAATTTTTATTATTCTTTTTTTTATTAATTTTTGCTTCTATTTGAAGGGTTTCAACGATTTCAAATGTTGAAAATGCTTATTTTAGCCACCCTTTTTTGAGTTTTTATTCTGCTTTTAAACCAAAAAACAGCAAAAAAACGACGAAATTTTTATTATTCGTTTTTATTAATATTGCGTCTTTTGAGCGATTTAACGATCGAAAAGCAAAAAATGTTTTATTTTAGCCCCAGCACTTTTCCTTTTTAATCGCTTTTTTAAGGGCGAAAAAAACAAAAAAATGACAAATTTTTTTATTATTCGTTTTTATTAATATTGCTTCTTTTTTTAAACGTTTCCCGATCTATAATGTTTTGAAAATGCTTTTTTTAAAAGAAAAAACAGCACGTTTTGTTTTTTTAATCTGCTTTTTTTAACGCGTAAAACAGCAAAAAAACGACTTTTTATTATTCGTTTTTTTTTAAATATTGCCCTTTTTGGGAAGGGATTTCAAGGGATCAAAAAATGCTTGAAAATGCTTTTTTAAAAGCAAAACAGCACATTTTGAGCTTTAATCTGCGTTTTAATGCGTAAAAACAGCATAAAAGCGACGAATTTTAGTCATTCGTTTTTATTAATATTGTTTCCCGTCGGAAACGACTTCAACGATCTAAAATGTTTGAAAATGCTTATTTTAGCAAAACAGCACGTTTTGAGCTTTAATCCGCGTTTTAACGCGTAAAACAAGCACAAAAACGACGAAATTTTTATTATTCGCCTTTTTATTAATATTGCGTCTATTTGAACGATTTCAACGATCTAAAATGCTTGAAAATGCTTATTTTAGCAAAACAGCATCGTTTGAGCTTTATTCCCTGCGGTTTTAACGCGTAAAACAAAGCATAATAACGACGAAATTTTTATTATCTTCGTTTTTATTTTATTGCGTTTATTTGAAACGGAGATTTCAACGATCTAAAATGCTTGAAAAATGCTTATTTTAGCAAAAAAACAGCACGTTTTGTTTTTTAATCTGCGTTTTAACGCGTAAACAGCATAAAAACGGGACGAATTTTTATTATTCGTTTTTATTAATATTGCTTCTATTTTGAACGATTTCAACATTCTAAAATGCTTGAAAAATGCTTATTTTAGCGAAACAGCACGTTTTGAGCTTTAATCTGCGTTTTTCTTAACGCGTAAAACAGCATAAAAACGACGAAATTTTTATTATCGCCGCCATTATTGCGTCGGCCTGAAACGATTTTAACGATCAAAAATGTTAAAAATGCTTATTTTGTTAAAAAAACAGCAACGTTTTTGAGCTTTATTCTGCGTTTTAACGCGTAAAACAGCATAAAAACGACGAAATTTTTATTATTCGTTTTTATTTTTATTATGTCTATTTGAACGATTTCATCGATCTAAAATGCTTATTTTAGCAAAAAACAGTACGTTTTGAGTTTTACCTACATTCTTACTGTAAAACAGCATAAAACGACGAATTTTTATTATTCGTTTTTATTAATATTGCTTCTATTGAAACGATTTCAACGATCTAAAAATGCTTGAAAATGCTTATTTTAGCAAAACAGCACGTTTTGAGCTTTTAATCTGCGTTTTAACGCGTAAAAACAGCATAAAACGTATCAAATTTTTATTATCTGTTTTTATTAATATTAAAGTCCATTTGAACGATTTCAACGATCTGCAAAATGTTTTGAAAACGTTTATTTTAGCAAAAAACAAATAATGTTTTGAGTTTAAATCGCTTTAACGCGTAAAACAGCATAAAACGACGAATTTTATTATTCCGTTTTATTAATATTGCTTCTATTTGAACGATTTCAACGATTTAAAAATGTTTGAAAATGCTTATTTTAGCAAAAACAGCACGTTTTATTTTATTCTGCGTTTAACGCGTAAAACAGCATGTAAAAAACGATGAAATTTTTATTATTCGTTTTTATTAATATTAAATTATTTGAGCGATTTCAACGATCTAAAATGCTTGAAAATGCTTATTTTAGCAAAACAGCACGTTTTGAACTTTAATCTGCGCTTTAACGCAAAATACATAAAAATGACGTAATTTTTATTATTCGTTCTTTATTAATATTGTTTCTATTTAAACGATTTCAACGATCTATAATGCTTTAAAATGCTTTTATTTTGAAAGCAAAACAGCACCGCTTTGTAGCTTTAATCTGCGTTTTAACGCGTAAAACAGCATAAAACGACGAAATTTTTTTTATTATTCGTTTTTATTAATATTGCGTCTATTTGAACGATTTCAACGATCTAAAATGCTGAAAATGCTTATTTTAGCAAAACAGCACGTTTTGAGCTTTAATCTGCGTTTTAACGCAAACAGCATAAAAATGACGATTTTTTATTATTCCGTTTTTATTAATATTTCTTCTATTTAAACGATTTCAAATTGACCTAAAAATGTTTGAAAATGTGCTTATTTTAGCAAAACAGCATCGTTTTGAGCTTTAATCTGCGTTTTCAACGCGTAAACAGCATAAAAAGGGACGAAATTTTATATTCGTTTTTATTAATATTGCTTCTATTTGAACGATTTCAACGATTCAAAATGCTGAAAAATAAGTTTATTTTAGCAAAACAGCACGTTTTGAGCTTTAACGCGTTTAACGCGCAAAACAGCATAAAAACGACGAAATTTTGCCATTCGTTTTTATTAATATTGCGTCTATTTGAGCGATTTCAACGATCTAAAAATGCTTGAAAATGCTTATTTTAGCAAAACAGCACGTTCTTTTGAGCTTTAATCTGCGTTTAACGCGTAAAACAGCATAAAAAATGACGATTTTTATTATTCGTTTTTATTAATATTTCTTCTATTTCAACGATTTCCTAACGTTATCTAAAATGCTTGAAAAATGCTTATTTTAGCAAAACAGCACGTTTTGAAAGCTTTAATCTGCGTTTTAACGCGTAAACAGCATGTGCTGGACGAAATTTTTATATTCGTTTTATTAATATTGTTTATTTGAACGATTTCAACGATCTTAAAAAATGCTTCGAAAATGCTTATTTTAGCAAAACAGCACGTTTTGAGTTTAATCTGCGTTTTAACGCGTAAAACAGCATAAAAACGACGAATTTTTATAATTCGTTTTACAATATTGCGTCTGTTTGAACGATTTCAACGATCTAAAATGCTTCAAATAAGTTTATTTTAGCAAAACAGCACGTTTTGAGTTTTAATCAGCGTTTTAACGCGTAAAACAGCATAAAAACGACGTTGTTTTATTATTCGTTTTTTTATTAATATTGGTGTCTATTTGAACGATTTCCGCACGATCTAAAATGCTTTGAAAATGCTTATTTTAGCAAAACAGCACGTTTGAGCTTAACGGTGTTTTAACGCAGCATAAAAAACGACGAATTTTTTATTATTCGTTTTATTACTATTGTTTCTATTTGAACGTGATTCAACGATCTAAATGCTTCGAAAATGCTTATTTTAGCAAAACAGCATCGTTTTGAACTTTCACCGCGTTTTAACGCGTAAACAGCATAAAAAACGACGAAATTTTTATTATTCGTTTTTATTAATATTGTCTATTTGAACGATTTCCAACGATCTTAAAAATGCTTGAAAATGATTTTTTTAGCAAAACATCACGTTTTGAGCTTTAATCTGCGTTTTAACGCGTAAACCCAAATAAAACGACAAATTTTATTATTCTTTTTTTTATTAATATTGCGTCTATTTGAACGATTTCAACGATCTAAAATGTTTGAAAATGCTTATTTTAGCAAAAACACGTTTATTTAATCAGCGTTTTAACGCGGAAAAAAACAAAAACACAAATTTTTATTATTTTTTTTTTAAAATATTGCGTCTTTTGAACGATTTCAACGATCTAAAATGCAAAAAAGCTTTTTTTAGCAAAACAGCACTTTTTTGAGCTTTTCTGCGTTTTAATGCGTAAAACAAAAACGACAATTTTTATTATTCTTTTTTTTAAATAGCCCCTATTTGAACGATTTCAACGATCTAAAATGCAAAAAAATATTAAGCAAAACAGCACTTTTTGAGCTTTATTCTGCGTTTTAACGCGTAAAACACATAAAACGACGTTTTTTTTAAATTCGTTTTTTTTAAATTTGCTTTATTTGAATGATTTCAACGTTTAAAAAATTTTAAAAAATCTTTTTTTTAGAAAAACAGGACGTTTTGAGTTTAATCAGCGTTTAACGCGAAAAAACAGCATAAAACGACGAAATTTTTTTATTATTCTTTTTTTATTAATATTGCCTATTAGAACGATTTAAACGATCTAAAATGTTGAAAATGCTTATTTTAGCAAAACAGCACGTTTTGAGTTTAATCGGGTTTTTTAATGCGAAAAACAGCATAAAAACGACTTTTTATTATTCGTTTTTTTTAAATTGCTTCTATTTGAACGATTTCAACGATTAAAATGCTTGAAAGATTATTTTAGAAAAACAGCAGTTTTGAGTTTAATTGCTTTTTAACGCGTGCAGTAAAACGACGAAATTTTTATTATTCTTTTTTATTAATTTGCGTCTTTTTGAACGATTTCAACGATTTAAAATGCTTGAAAATGTTTATTTTAGCAAAACAGCACGTTTTGAGTTTTAATCTGCGTTTTAACGCGTAAAACACATAAAACAGAATTTGTTATTATTCGTTTTATTTTTATTGCGTCTTTTTGAACGATTTCAACGATCAAAAATGCTGAAAATGTTTTTTAGAAAAAACAGCACGTTTTGAGCGTTAATCTGCGTTTTAACGCGTAAAACAGCATAAAAACGACATTTTTTTATTACGTTTTATTTATTGCTTCATTTAAGATTTCAACGATTAAAATGCGAAAAGTTTTTTTAGCAAAAAAGTTTTGAGTTTTTTCTTTGCGAACGCTAAACAGCATAAAAAGAGGGAAATTTTTTTTATTCTTTTTTATTAATATTGCGTTATTTGAACGACAACGATCAAAATGCTTAAAATTTATTTTAGCAAAACAGCACGTTTTGGCTTTAATTGCTTTTTAACGCGAAAACACATAAAACGATGAACTTTTATTATTCGTTTTTATTAATATTCTTCTATTTGAACTATTTCAACGATCTAAAATGCTTGAAAATGCTTATTTTAGCAAAACGCACTTTTTGAGTTTAACGCGTTTTAACTCGTAAAAAGCATAAAACGACAATTTTTTTATTATTCTTTTTTTATTAATAGTTTATTGGAACGATTTCAACGTCTAAAATGTTAAAAAATGCTTATTTTACAAAACAGCACTTTTTGAGTTTAATCTGCTTTTTAACGCGAAAAACGCATAAAACGAAATTTTTTTATTCTTTTTTTATTAATATTGCGTCCATTTGAACGATTTCAACGATCTAAAATGTTTAAAAATTTATTTTAGAAAAAACAAATTTTTGAGTTTTTTGCGTTTTAACGCGAAAAAACACATAAAAACGACGAATTTTATTATTCGTTTTTTTAATTTTTATTTGAACTTTTTAACGATCAAAATGCTTGAAAATGCTTTTTTAGCAAACAGCACTTTTTGAGCTTTATTCTGCGTTTTAACGCGAAAAAAATAAAAACGACGAAATTTTTTTTATTCGTTTTTATTAATATTGCGTCTATTTGATCGATTCCAACGATCAAAAATGTTTGAAAATGTTTTTTTTAAGCAAAACAGCACGTTTTGAGTTTTTAATCTGCTTTTTGGGCAAAACAGCTTTAAAAACGACAATTTTTATTTTTCCGTTTTATTAAAAATTTGCTTCTTTTTGGGAACGATTTCAACGATCAAAAATGCTTAAAAAAGGGCTTATTTTAGAAAAAAACAGAAACTTTTTGGGTTTTATTCTGCGTTTTAACGCGAAAAAACAGCATAAAACGACAAAAATTTTTATTATTCTTTTTTTATTAATATTGCGTCTATTTGAACGATTTCAACGATCAAAAAATGCTTAAAAAATGCTTATTTTAAGCAAAACAGCACCGTTTTGAGCTTTAATCTGCGTTTTAACGCAAAAACGCAAAAAAACGACGAAATTTTTATTATTCGTTTTTATTAATATTGCGTCTATTTGAACGATTTCCCCGTTTAAAAAAATGCTTGAAAATGTTTTTTTTTGGAAAAAACAGCAAGTTTTATTTTAATCTCGCGTTTTAAGGGAAAAACAGCAAAAAAAACGACGAATTTTTATTATTCGTTTTTTATTAATAGTTTCTTTTTTGAACGATTTCAACGATCAAAAATGCTTAAAAAATGTTTTTATTTTAGCAAAACAGCACGTTTTGAGTTTTTAATCTGCGTTTTAACGCGAAAAAACAGCAAAAAAACGACAAAATTTTTTATTTTTTCGTTTTTATTAATATTGCGTCTATTTGAAGGGATTTCAACGATCTAAAAAATGCTTAAAAAATGCTTATTTTAGAAAAAACAGCACGTTTTGAGCTTTTCCCGCTTTTTAACGCGTAAAACAGCATAATAACGACGAAAATTTTTATTATTCGTTTTTTTTTATTGCGTCTATTTGAAGGGATTTCAAGATCTAAAATGTTTAAAAATGTTTTTTTTTTAGCAAAACACAAGTTTTGAGTTTTTAATCTGGGGTTTTAACGCGTAAAACAGCATAAAAACGACAAATTTTTTTATTATTCGTTTTTATTAATATTTTTTCCCTATTTGAACGATTTCAAGGGGATCTAAAATGTTTTGAAAAGGGTTTTTTATTTTAGCGAAACAGCACGTTTTGATTTTTTAATCTGCGTTTTAACGCGAAAAAACAGAAAAAAAACACAAAATTTTTTATTTTTCCCGTTTTTTTTAAATATTGCGTCTATTTAAGGGATTTCAACGATCAAAAAAATGTTTGGGTTTTATTTTAGCAACACAGCACGTTTGAGCTTTTTCTGGGGTTTTAACGCGTAAAACAGCATAAAAACGACAAAATTTTTTATTATTCGTTTTTATTAATATTGCGTCTTATTTGAACGATTTCAACGATCTAAAATGCTTGAAAGCTGTTTTAAAGCAAACAGCACGTTTTGAGCTTTTATTCTGCGTTTTAACGCGTAAAACAGCATAATAACGACGAAATTTTTTATTATTCGTTTTTATTTTACGTGTCTATTTGAACGATTTCAACGATCTAAAATGCTTGGAAATGTTTATTTTAGCAAAACAGCACGTTTTGATGCTTTAATCTGCGTTTTAACGCGTAAAAACAAGCATAAAAAACGACGAATTTTTATTATTCGTTTTTATTAATATTGCTTCCATTTGAACGATTTCAACGATCCAAAATGCTTGAAAATGCTTATTTTAGCAAAAAACAGTTACCGTTTTGAGTTTCTTTTATTCTGCGTTTTAACGCGTAAAACAGCATAAAAAACGACGAAATTCTTTTATTATCTGTTTTTAATAATATTGCGTCTATTTGAACGTGATTTCAACGATCTAAAATGCTTGAAAAATGCTTATTATTTTAAAGCAAAACAGCCTGTTTTGAGTTTTAATCTGCGTTTTTAATGCGCAAAACAAGCGCATAAAACGACGAATTTTTATTATCTTCGTTTTTACCATTGCGCCTTATTTGAACGATTTCAACGCATTTTAAAATGCTTGAAAATGCTTATTTTAGCAAAACAACAGCACGTTTTGCTTTAATCTATGCTTTAACCGTAAACAGCATAAAAAACGACGAATTTTTTTATTATTCGGTTTTTATTAATATTGCTTCTATTGAACGATTTCAAACGGATCTAAAATGCTTGAAAATGCTTATTTAGTAAACAGCACGTTTTGAGCTTTATTCTGCGTTTTAACGCGTAAAACAGCACATAAAAACTGAATTTAAATTTCTTTTTGGCTATTCGCTTTTTTAATAATATTGCGTCTATTTGAACGATTTCAAACGATCTAAAATGCTTGAAAATGCTTACTTTTAGCAAAACAGCACGCTTTTGAGCTTTAATCAGCGTTTTAACGCGCGTAAAATAAAGCACAAAAACGACGAAATTTTTAATATATTCGTTTTATTACTATTGCGTCTTGAACGATTTCAACGATTTAAAATGCGTTTGAAAATGTTATTTTAGCAAAACAGCACGTTTTGAGTTTTAATCTGCGTTTTAACGCGCGTAAAACAGCATAAAAACGACGAATTTTTTTATTATTCCGTTTTTATTAATATTGCTTCTATTGGAACGATTTCAACGACCTAAAATGCTTGAAAATGCTTATTTTGTGCAAAACAGCACGTTTTGAGCTTAATCTGCGGCGTTTTAACGCGCGTAAAACAGGCATAAAAACGGTCAAACGGCGAATTTTTTATTATTCGTTTTATTATGTGCTTCCTATTTGAACGATTTCAACGATCGATACTCGAAATGCTTATTTTAGCAAAGCGTACGTTTTAGGCTTTTATTCTGCAATTTTAACGTAAACAACATAAAAACGGCAAATTTTATTATTCGTTTTTTTTTATTTTTATTAACGTCTGTTTGAACGATTTCAACGATCTAAAAGCTTGAAAATGCTTATTTTAGCAGAACAGCACGTTTGAGCTTTAATCTGCGTTTTAACGCGTAAAACGGCATAAAACGACAGATTTTTATTATTCGTTTTTATTAATGTACGTCTATTTGAACGACTTTAACGATTAAAATGCTTGAAAATGCTTATTTTATAGCAAAACAGCACGATTGGAAATAAATACGTTTTACGCCGCGTCGACAACATAAAACGACAGAAATTTTATTATTCGTTTTTTTATTAATATTGCGTCTATTTGAACGATCCTCAACGATCAAATGCTTGAAATGCTTATTTTATAAAACAACACGTTTTGGAGACTTTGTCCTGCGTTTAAACGCGTAAAACAACATAAAACGACGAAATTTTTATTATTGTTTTAGTAATGTACGTCTATTGAACGATTTCAGCGATCTAAAATGCGCCCAGAAAATGCTTATTTTGCGCCAAAACAGCACGTTTTTGAGCTTTTAATGGCATTAAAACAACATAAAACGACAGAAATTTTATTATTCGTTTTTATTAATAATAACGTCTATTTGAACGATCTCAACGATCTAAAATGCCAGAAAATGCTTATTTTATAAAACAGCATTTGGAGCTTTAATCAGCGTTTTAACGCATGCATAAAAACGACAAATTTTATTATTTATTTTTATTAATATTGCGTCTATTTGAACGATTTCAACGATCAAATGCTTAAAGAAGAAGAATACTTATTTTAAGCAAAACCGGCGTTTTGGGCTTTAAAAATCTACGTTTTAACGCGTAAAACAGCATAAAACGACGAATTTTGTATTCGTTTTAATAATATTGCTTCTATTTGAACAGTTTCAACGATCTAAAATGCTTGAAAATGCTTATTTTAATAAAACAATACGATTTTGAGCTTTAATCTGCGTTTTAACGCGTAAAGAGCATCATAAAACGACAAAGGAATTTTTATTATTCGCTTTTTTAGTAATGTGCTTCTATTTGAGACAGTTCCAGCGATCTAAAATGCTTGAAATGCTTATTTTAGCAAAACAGCACGTTTGAGCTTTAATCTGCGTTTTAACGCGTAAAACAACATAAAACGACAGATTTTTATTATTCGTTTTTAGCTAATAATATTCTATTTGAACAGATTTCAACGATCCTAAAATGCTTGAAAATGCTTATTTTAGCAAAACAGCACGTTTGAGCTTTAATCTGCGTTTTAACGCGTAAAGCAACATAAAACGACAGGAATTTTTATTATTCGTTTTTATTAATATTGCGTCTATTTAGCAGACGATTTCAGCGATCACGTGGCGGAAATGCTTATTTTAATAAAACAAAGCGTTTTGGGCTTTAATCTGCGTTTTAACGCGTAAAACAGCATAAAACGACGAAATTTTTTTGTTATTCGTTTTTTATTAATGGCAGCTTCTATTTGAACGATTTCCGGCGATCTACGATAGCGAAAATGCTGATTTTAAGCAAAACCAGCACGTTTTGAGCTTTAATCCTGCGTTTTAACGCGTAAAACAGAATAAAACGACAGGGGTACACGCATTTATTCGTTTTATTAATATTTAGCTATTTGAACGATTTCAACGATCCTAAAATGGCAGAAATGCTTATTTTAGCAAAACAGCACGTTTGGGCTTTAATCTGCGTTTTAACGCGTAAAACCAGCATAAAACGACAGGAATTTTATTATTCCTTTTTATTAATGTGCGTCTGTTGAACGATTTCAGCTTGATCCTAAAATAGCGAAATGCTTATTTTAGCAAAACCAGCACGTTTGAGCTTTGAAATCTGCGTTTTAACGCGTAAAAGGCAGCATAAAACGGCAGATTTTTGTTATTCGTTTTTTGTACCTTGCGTCTATTTGAACGATTTCCAGCGATCTCCAAATGCTTGAAAATACTTATTTTAGCAAAACAGCGCGATTTTGAGCTTTAAATCTGCGTTTTAACGCGTAAAACAGCATAATAACGTAGAATTTTTTATTATTCGTTTTATTTTTATTGCGTCTATTTGAACGATTTCCAGCGATCTAAAATGCTCCGAAATGCTTATTTAGCAAAACAGCGTTTTTGAGCTTTATTCTGCCCCGTTTTTTAACGCGTAAAAGGTAGCATAAAACGGCAAAATTTTTATTATTCGTTTTTTTTATTTTTTTTAGTACGTCTATTTGGGCAATTTCAACGATCTAAATGCTTGAAATACTTATTTTAGCAAAACCAGCACGTTTTGAGCTTTAATCTGCGTTTAACGCTTAAAACAACATAAAACGACGAATTTTTATTATTCGATTTTTAATGTATTGCTTTCTATTTGAACGATTTCAGCGATCTAGATGCTTGAAATGCTTATTTTGCCAGCAAAACAGCACGTTTTGAGCTTTAATGCTGCGTTTTAGCGCGTAAAGGCAACATACAAAAGAAACGACGATATTTTTTATAATTCGTTTTTTATTAATATTGCGTCTATTTGAACGATTTCAGCTATCTAGATAGCGAAAATACTTATTTTAGCAAAACTAGCACGTTTTGAGCTTTAATCTGCGTTTAACGCGTAAAACAACATAAAACGACGAATTTTTTATTATTCGTTTTTTATTAATATTGCTTCTATTTGTAGGGCAGTTTCAGCGATCTAAAATGTTTGAAAATACTTATTTTAACAAAACAGCACGTTTTGAGGCTTTAATCCTGCGTTTTGGCTTCCCGTAAAACCTTAAAACGGCAAAATTTTTTATTATTTGTTTTTATTAATATTGCGTCTATTTAAACGGTTTACAACGATCTAAAATGCTTGAAAAGTACTTATTTTATGCAAAACAGCACGTTTTGAGCTTTATTCTGCGTTTTAACGCGTAAAACAGCATAAAAACGGCAGAAATTTTATTTCGATTTTTTATTTTGTGCGTCTATTTGGAGCGATTTCAAAGATCTAAAATGCTTGAAAATGCTTATTTTAGCAAAACAGCACGTTTTTGAGCTTTAATCCTGCGTTTTAACGCGTAAAACAACATAAAACGACGAATTTTTTATTATTCGTTTTTGGCTAATGTACTTCTATTTAGCGGAACGATTTCCAGCGATCTAAAATGCTTTGAAAATGCGCATTTTAGCCGACAGCGCGTTTTTGAGCTTTAATCTGCGTTTTAACACGTAAAACAGCATAAAACGACGAAATTTTTATTATTCGTTTTTTTTATTAATGTGCGTCTATTTTAGACGATTTCAACGATCTAAAATCTTGAAATGCTTATTTTTAGGCAAAACAGCGCGTTTTGAGGCTTTAATCTGCGTTTTAGTACGTAAAACAGCAGCATAAAAGGCGAGCAGATTTTTATTATTCGTTTTTTTATTAATATTGCTTCTATTTGAACGATTTCAAGCGATACAAAATGTTTTGAAAATTCTTATTTTAACAAAACAGCACGTTTTGGAAGGGCGATACGCGTTTTAACTCGTAAAACAGCGCCAAAACGACGAATTTTTCTATTATTCGTTTTTTATTAATATTGATTCTGTTGGAACGATTTCAACGATCTAAAATGGCAGAAAATACTTATTTTAGCAAAACAGCACGTTTTGAGCTTTAATCTGCGTTTTAAGCGTAAAACAGCGCATAAAAACAACGAATTTTTATTATTCGTTTTATTAATACTTCTTGCTTCCTATTTGAACGATTTCAACGATCTAAAATTCTTGAAAATGCTTATTTTAACAAAACAGCGTTTGAGCGCGAAATCTGCGTTTGTGCTCGTAAAACAGCATAAAACGATAAATTTTTTATTATTCGTTTTTATTAATAATGCGTCTATTTGAACGATTTCAACGATCTAAAATGCTTGAAAATGCTTATTTTATAAAAGGCAAGCGCGATTTTGAGCTTTAATCTGCGTTTTAGCGCGTAAACAGCATAAAACGACGAAATTTTTATTATTCGTTTTTTTGGTAATATTGCGTCTATTGAACGATTCAACGATCTAAAATGCTTGAAATGCTTATTTTTGCAAAACAGCGCGTTTTACGGGCTTTTAATCTGCGTTTTTTAACGCGTGAAACCAGCTTATAAAAATGACAGATTTTTTATTATTCGTTTTTTATTAATATTGCTTCTATTTGAACGATTTCCAGCGATCTAAAATGCTTAGCGAAATGCTTATTTTATGAAGCTTAGCACGTTTTGGGCTTTATTCTGCGATTTTAACGCGTAAAACAGCATAAAGAAACGGGCAGAATTTTTATTATTCGTTTTTATTTTTATTGCGTCTATTTGAACGGTTCAAGCGATCTAAAATGCTTGAGAGGTACTGGTTACAGCAAACAGCACGTTTTGAGCTTTTAATCCTGCGTTTTAACGCGTAAAACAGCATAAAACGGCAAATTTTTATTATTCGTTTTTATTAATGTAGCTATTTGAACGATTTCAACGATCAAAATGCTTGAAAATGCTTATTTTAGCAAAACAGCACGATTTTGAGCTTTAATCTGCGTTTTAACGCGTAAACAGCATAAAAACGACAGATTTTTTGGCCGTTTTATTATGTACTTCTGTTTGAGACGATTTCAACGTCTAAAATGCTTGAAAATTTCGTCGTTTTTATGCTGTTTTACGCGTTAAAACGCAGATTAAAGCTCAAAGCATTAACAACAAATGTCAGGAATTTTCAAGCATTTTAGATCGTTGAAATCGATAAATATTAATAAAAATAAAACAGATAATAAAATTTCGTCGTTTTATCTATTTACGTTCCCAGCAAAACGAAAGCACGTTTTTGAGCTTTATTCTGCGTTTTGCGCGCGTAAACAGCATAAAACGACGAAATTTTTTATTATTCGTTTTTATTTTATTGCGTCTATTTGAACGATTTCAACGATCTAAAAGCTTGAAAATGCTTATTTTGTAAAACAGCGCGATTTTGAGCTTTTAATCGTTTAACGCGTAAACAGCATAAAAACGACGAATTTTTGTTATTCGTTTTTATTAATATGCGTCTGAACGGCACAACGATTAAAAATGCTTGAAAGTACTTATTTAGCAGCAAAACAGCACGATTTGAGCTTTAAATCTGCGTTTTAACGTAAAACAGCGCGAAAACGACGAAATTTTTGTATTTGTTTTGTAATATTATTGCGTCTATTTGAACGATCTCAACGATCCTAAAATGCTTGAAAATGCTTATTTTTAGCCCAGCAAACAGCACGTTTTGAAGCACATTCTGCGTTTTAGCGCGTAAAACCTTTCTAAAAACGGCAAATTTTGATATTCGTTTTATTTTTATTGCGTCATTTGAACGATTTCCAAGCGATCCTACACGTCGCCCGAAAATTCTTATTTTAGCAAACAGCACGTTTGAGCTTTGAAATCTGCGTTTTAACGCGTAAACAACATAAAACGGCAGAGGTACATTATTCGTTTTTATTAATATTGCGTCCTATTTGAACGATTTCAACGATCCGGAAATGGCAAAAATGCTTATTTTAGCAAAACAGCGTTTTGAGGCTTTAATCTGCGTTTTAGCGCGTAAAACAGCATAAAAACGACAGGAATTTTTATTATTCGTTTTTTTATTAATGTTAAGCTTCTATTTGAACAGTTTCAGCGATCCTAAAATGCTTGAAATGCTTATTTTAGCAAAACAGCACGTTTGAGCTTTATTCACGTTTAGCGCGTAAAGCAACATAAAAACGACAGGGTACCGCTGTTTTTTATTTTATTGCGTCTATTTGAACGATTTCAACGATCTGCCGGAAATGCTTGAAATTGCTGATTTTAGCAAAACGCACGTTTTTTGAGGCTTTAATCTGCGTTTTTAACGCGTAAAACCTTATAAAACGGCAAAATTTTTATTATTCGTTTTTATTAATATTGCTTCTATTTGAACGATTTCAGCGATCTAAAATGCTTGAAAGTACTTATTTTGCTTAAAACAGCACGTTTTGGAAGCTTTGAAATCTGCGTTTTAGCGCGTAAAACAGCATAAAACGACTGAATTTTTATTTATTCGTTTTTTTTTTTTATTAATATTAGCTTCTATTTGAACGATTTCAGCGATCTAAAATGCTTAGAAATTTCGTCGTTTTTTATGCTGTTTTACGCGTTAAAACGCAGATTAAGCTCAAACGTGCTGTTTTGCTAAAATAAGAATTTTCCGGCATTTTAGATCACGTTAAATACGTTAAACAAACACAATAAAATAAAACGAATAATAAAACTTCGTCGACCTATGCTATTTTACCGATTTTAACCCAACAAAACAGCACGTTTTGAGCTTTTGCTTCTGCGTTTTGCGCGTAAAACAGCATAAAAACGACAGAAATTTTATTATTCACGTTTTTATTTTTATTGCGTCTATTTGAACGATTTCAACGATCTAAAAGCGAAAGTACTTATTTTAGCAAAACAGCACGTTTTGAGCTTTAATCTGCGTTTTAACGCGTAAAACAGCATAAAACGACGAATTTTTATTATTCGTTTTTTATTAATATTGCGTCTATTTGAACGACTTTAACGATTAAAATGCTTGAAATGCTTATTTTAGCAAAACCTTTATTTAAGGCTTTGAAATCTGCGTTTTAACGCGTAAAACAGCATAAACGACGAAATTTTATTATTCGTTTTATTAATGTATGCGTCTATTTGAACGATCTCAACGATCCGGAAATGCTTGAAAATGCTTATTTTAGCAAAACAGCCGCGATTTTATGAGGCTTTATTCACCGCGTTTTTAACGCGTAAAACAGCTTATCAAAACGACGGGAATTTTATTATTCGTTTTTTATTTTTATTGCGTCTCTGGCCGGAACGATTTCAGCGATCTAAAATGGCGAAAGTTATTTTAGCGCCAAAACAGCACGTTTTTGGGCTTTAATCTGCGTTTTAACGCGTAAAACCAGCATAAAAACGACAGAAATTTTTATTATTCGTTTTTTTATTAATGTGCACGTCTATTTTGAACGATTTCAAAGCGATCTAAAAATGCTTGAAAATGCTTATTTTAGCAAAACAGCACGTTTTGAGCTTTAATCTGCGTTTTGCGCGTAAAACAGCATAAAACGTGACAAATTTTTGTATTCGTTTTTATTAATAATATTACTTCTATTTGAACGATTTCAACGATCAAATGCTTGAAATACTTATTTTATAAAACCTTACGTTTGGGCTTTGCGACGCGCGTTTAGCGCGTAAACAGCATAAAACGACGAATTTTTTGTATTCGTTTTTTTTTTTTAATAACTATACTATTTGAACGATTTCCAGCGATCTAAAATGCTTGAAAATGCTTATTTTAGCAAAACAGCACGTTTTTGGTTTAATCTCAACGTTTTAGCGCGTAAAACAGCATAAAACGACAGAGAATTTTTTATTATTCGTTTTTTACTATTAATGTGCGTCTATTTAGACGATTTCCAAAGCGATCTAAGATGCTTGAAAATACTTGACTTTATAAAACAGCACGTTTGAGCTTTAAAATCTGCGTTTTAGCGCGTAAAACAGCATAAAACGACGAATTTTTTGTATTCGTTTTTATTAATAGTAGCTTGCTTCTATTTGGGCGTTTCCAGCGATCTAAAATCGCCCGAAAATGCTTATTTTAGCAAAACAGCACGTTTGAGCTTTAATCTGCGTTTAACGCGTAAAACAACATAAAACGACGAATTTTTATTATTCCGTTTTGTAATATTGCGCGTCTATTTGAACGATTTCAACGATCTAAAATACTTGAAAATGCTTATTTTAGCAAAACAGCGCGTTTTGAAGGCACGAAATCAGCGTTTTAGCGTAAAACAGCATAAAACGGCAGAATTTTTATTATTTGTTTTATTAATATTGCGTCTATTTGGAACGATTTCAACGATCTAAAATGCTTGAAAATGCTTATTTATGAAACAGCACGTTTTGAGCTTTAATCCTGCGTTTTAACGCGTAAAACAACATAAAACGACAGATTTTTGTTATTCGTTTTTATTAATAATGTAGCTTCTATTTGAACAGTTTCAACGATCTAAAATGCTTGAAAATGCTTATTTTAGCAAAACAGCACGTTTTGAGCTTTTAATCTAACGTTTTAACGCGTAAAACATCATAAAACATTAGAAATTTTTATTATTCGTTTTTATTAATATTGCTTCTATTTGAACGATTTCAACGATCTAAAATGCTGAAAATGCTTATTTTACAAAACAGCACGTTTTGAGCTTTTAATCTGCGTTTTAACGCGTAAAACAGCATAAAACGACGAAATTTTTATTATTCGTTTTTATTAATATTGCTTCTATTTGAACGATTTCAACGATCTAAAATGCTTAGAAAATGCTTATTTTAGCAAAACAGCACGTTTTTGAGGCTATAATCTGCGTTTTTTACGCGTAAAACAACATAAAACGACAAAATTTTTATTATTCGTTTTTATTAATATTGCGTCTATTTGAACGGTTCAACGATCTAAAATGTGAAAATGCTTATTTTAGCAAAACGAAATTTTGAGGCTTTAATCTGCGTTTAACGCGTAAACAGCATAAAAACGACGAATTTTTATTATTCGTTTTTATTAATATTGCTTCTATTTGAACGATTTCAGCGATAAAATGCTTGAAAATGCTTATTTTTGCAAAACAGCACGTTTTGAGCTATAATCTGCGTTTTTACGCGTAAAACAGCATAAAACGACAAAATTTTATTATTCGTTTTTTATTAATAATGCGTCTATTTGAACGATTTCAACGTCTAAAATGCTTGAAAATACTTATTTTAGCAAAACAGCACGTTTTGAGGCACAATCTGCGTTTTTACGCGTAAAACATATAAAAACGACAAAATTTTTATTATTCGTTTTTATTAATATTGCGTCTATTTGAACGATTTCTTGATCCTAAAAATGCTTGAAATGCTTATTTTATAAAACAGCGTTTTGAGCTTATTCTGCGTTTTAACGCGTAAAAACAACATAAAAAGGACAGAAATTTTATTGTTCGTTTTTTATTTTTATTGCGTCTATTGAACGATTTCAGCGATCTAAAATGCTTGAAAATGCTTATTTTAGCAAAACAGCACATTTTGAGCTTTAATCTGCGTTTTAACGCGTAAAACAGCATAAAACGACGAATTTTTTATTATTCGTTTTTATTGTTAATATTGCGTCGGCTGAACGATTTCAACGATCTAAAATGCTTGAAAATACTTATTTAGCAAAACAGCGTTTTGAGCTTTTAAATACGTTTAACGCGTAAAACAGCAAAATGACGAATTTTATTATTCGTTTTTTATTATGTGAAAGCTTCTATTTAAACGATTTCAGCGATCTAAAATGTAGAAAATGCTTATTTTAGCAAAACAGCACGTTTGAGCTTTTAATCTGCGTTTTAACGCGTAAAACAGCATAAAAACGACGAAGATTTTTATTATTTGTTTTTATTAATATTGCTTCTATTTGGTGATTTCAGCGATCTAAAATGCTTGATAATGCTTATTTTAGCAAAACCGCACGTTTTGAGCTTTTATTCTGCGTTTTAACGCGTAAAAACAGCACAAAACGACGAAATTTTTATTCGTTTTATTAATGTGCGTCTTTTTTGAACGATTTCAACGATCTAAAATGCTTGTAAATGCTTATTTTAGAAAAAACAGCACGTTTGAGCTTTAATCTGCTTTTTAAGGGTAAAAAAACATAAAAATAAAACAAATTTTTTTATTATTCTTTTTTTATTAATATTGCTTCTATTTAAACGATTTCAACGATCTAAAATGCTTGAAAATGCTTATTTTAGCAAAACACCCGTTTTATTTAATCTGCTTTTTAACGCGTAAAAAAACATAAAAAGCAAAATTTTTTTATTATTTTTTTTATTAATTTTTGCTTCTTTTGAACGATTTCAACGATCAAAAATGCTTAAAAATGCATTTTAGCAAAACAGCCTTTTTGAGTTTGCTCTGCGTTTTTTACGCGAAAAACGGCATAAAAGGGAAAAAATTTTTTATTATTCGTTTTTATTAATATTGCGTCTATTTGAAGGGTTTCCGTCTAAAAGGGCGAAAATCTTTTTTTACAAAACACCCGTTTTGAGCTTTAATCTGCGTTTTAACGCGTAAAAAAACAAAAAAACGACAGGAATTTTTTATTGTTTTTATTAATTTTTAGCTTCTATTTGAACGTTTCAACGATCTAAAATCTTGAAAATGTTTTTTAGAAAAACAGCACTTTTTGGAAGGCTTTAATCTCGTTTTACGCGTAAACAGCATAAAACGAAAAAATTTTTTATTATTCGTTTTTTAAATTTTTGCGTCTATTTGAACGTTTTCCCAAACGATCTAAAATGTTGAAAATGCTTATTTTAGCAAATCAAACTTTTGGGGCTTTTTTCCCGGCTTTTTAACGCGAAAAACAACAAAAAAAACGACAAAAATTTAATTATTCGTTTTTTTTTTTAATTGGGGTCTTTTTGAACGATTTAAAAAGATCTAAAATGCTTGAAAATGCTTATTTTAGAAAAAACAGCACTTTTTGAGTTTTTAAATTGCTTTTTAAGCGTAAAAAAACAAAAAAACGACGAATTTTTATTATTCTTTTTTATTAATATTGCGTCTATTTGAACGATTTCAACGATCTAAAATGCTTGAAAATGCTTATTTTAGCAAAAACAGCGTTTTGAGTTTTAATCTCTTTTTAACGGAAAAAATTAAAAAAATTACTTTTTTAATTATTCTTTTTTTATTAATATTGCTTCTATTTAAACGATTTCAACGATCTAAAATGCTTGAAAATGCTTTTTTTAGAAAAAAGCACGTTTTGAGCTTTAATCTGCGTTTTACGCGTAAAAAAACATAAAACGACAAAATTTTTATTATTCTTTTTTATTAATTTTGGGTCTTTTGAACGATTTAAACGATCTAAAATGCTTGAAAATGTTATTTTAGCAAAACAGCACGTTTTGAGTTTTTATTCTGCGTTTTAAGGGTAAAAAAACATAAAAACGACAAAATTTTTTTATTATTCTTTTTTATTTTTATTGCGTCTATATGAACGTTTTCCCAACGATCTAAAATGCTTGAAAATGCTTTTTTTAAACAAAACAGCACTTTTTGAGCTTTAATCTGCGTTTTAACGCGTAAAAAACAAAAAAACGACAAATTTTTTATTATTCTTTTTTTTATTAATATTGCGCCCATTTGAACGATTTAAACGATCTAAAATGCTTGAAAATGCTTATTTTAGCAAAAACAGCACGTTTTGAGTTTTTAATCTGCGTTTTAACGCGTAAAACAGCAAAATGACAGTTTTTTTTATTATTCGTTTTAAAAAATTGCTTCTTTTTAAAAACGTTTTTCAACGATCTAAAATGCTTAAAAAATGCTTATTTTAAAAAACAGCACGTTTTGAGCTTTAATCTGCGTTTTAAGGGTAAAAAAATTTTTAAAAACGACGTTTTTTTTTAATTCTTTTTTTATTAATATTGTTCTTTTGAACGATTTCAACGACCCTAAAATGCGAAAATGCTTATTTTAGCAAAACAGCACTTTTTGGGGCTTTATTCTGCGTTTTAACGCGAAAAACAGCATAAAAGGGCGAAATTTTTATTATTCGTTTTTTTTAAATTTTTGCGTCTTTTGAAGGGTTTCCCAACGATCAAAATGCTTGAAAATCCCTTTTACAAAACAGCCGTTTTGAGCTTTAATCTGCTTTTTAACGCGTAAAAAAACATAAAATGACGAATTTTTATTATTCGTTTTTATTAATATTGCTTCTATTTAAACGATTTAACGATCTAAAATGCTTAAAAATGCTTATTTTAGCAAAACAGCACGTTTGGGCTTTAATCTGCGTTTTAACGCGTAAAAAAACAAAAAACGACGAAAATTTTTTTTTTCTTTTTTTATTAATTTTGCTTCTTTTGAACGTTTCAACGATCTAAAATGCTTAAAATGCTTTTTTTAAAGCAAAACAGCACGTTTTGAGCTTTAACGGTTTTTTACGCCTAAAACAGCATAAAACGAAAAAATTTTTTTATTATTCGTTTTTATTAATATTGCGTCTTTTGGAACGTTTTCCCAACGATTTTAAAAGGGCGAAAATGCTTTTTTTTAGCAAAACAGCCTTTGAGCTTTTAATCTGCTTTTTTACGCCAAAAACCCAGCAAAAAAACGACAAAATTTTTATTATTCGTTTTTATTAATATTGGGGTCTTTTGAACGTTTTTCCAACGATCAA
>NW_027046602.1:17500-23098 GCF_025399875.1 Dalotia coriaria | reverse complement strand
AAAAAAAGGCCCAAAAAAAATTTTGCCCCTTTTTTTTAAAAAAAAAGTTTTAACTTTAAATTTTGCTTTTGTTTTTTTTTAGGGGAAAGGTTAAAAAAAGGGGCCAAAATTAAAAGCTTCAAAAAAACCTTTTTTTTTTTTTTTCCCTGTTTTGGTTAAAAAAAAAAAAAAGCCAAAATTTTTCAAGAAAAAAAAAAAAAAAAAAAAAATTTTTTTTTTTTT
Organism: Dalotia coriaria; assembly: GCF_025399875.1. Taxonomy (NCBI): domain Eukaryota; kingdom Metazoa; phylum Arthropoda; class Insecta; order Coleoptera; family Staphylinidae; genus Dalotia; species Dalotia coriaria. The sequence continues at coordinate 22,876 of NW_027046602.1, read as the reverse complement.
TTTTAATCGGATTTTTAAAAAATCTTTTTTTTCAAAAATTTTAGAAAACCAAAAAAAAATTAAAAAAAACGAATAAAAAAAAATTCTCTTTTTTTATGCTTTTTTACGCGTTAAAACGCAATTAAAGCTCAAAACCTGTTTTGCTAAAAAAGATTTTCAAGCATTTTGATCTTTGAAATCGTTCAAATAGACGCAATAAAAAAAAAAACAATTAAAAATTTCGTCGTTTTTATGCTGTTTTCCCGCGTTAAAACGCAAAATAAAGCTCCGTGCTGTTTTCTAAAATAAGAAAAAGATCGTTGAAATCGTTCAAATGACCAATATTAAAAAAAAACGAATAAAAAAAATTTCGTCGTTTTATGCTTTTTTCAGAAAAAAACGCAGTTAAAGCTCAAAACGTGCTGTTTTGTTAAAATAACATTTTAAACATTTTGATCGTTGAAATCGTTCAAATAGAAGAAAAAAAAAAACGAATAATAAAAATTTCGTTTTTATGCTGACGCTTTAAAAACGCAGTTAAAAACTCAAAAGTGCTGTTTTGTTTTAAAAACATTTTCAAGCTTTTGACCCGGGAAATCGTTCAAATAGACGCAATAAAAAAAACAAATAATAAAAATTTCGTCGTTTTTACTTTTTTTACGCGTTAAACGCGAAAAACTCAAAACGTGCTGTTTTCAAAAATAAGCATTTTAAAGCATTTTAGATCGTTGAAATCGTTAAATAAAAGCAATATTAAAAAAAACGAATAATAAAAATTCGTCGTTTTATGCTTTTTTGGTTAAAAACCAGTTAAAACTCAAAACGTGCTGTTTTGAAAAAATAAGCATTTTCAAGCATTTTAGATCGTTGAAATTGTTCAAATAGACGCAATAAAAAAAAGAATAATAAAAATTTCTGTTTTTTATGCTTTTTACGCGTTAAACGCAGAATAAACTCAAACGTGCTGTTTTGTAAAATAAGCATTCAAGCATTTTAGATCGTTGAAATCGTTCAAATAGACGCAATATTAATAAAACGCAATAATAAAAATCGTCGTTTTTTATGCTGTTTACGCGTTAAAACGCAGAATAAAGTAAACTGCCGTTTTGCTAAAATAAAGCATTTTCAAGCATTTTAGATCGTTGAAATCGTTCAAATAGACGCAATAAAATAAAAAGAATAATAAAAATTTCGTCGTTTTTATGCTGTTTTACGCGTTAAAACGCAGAATAAAGCTCAAAACGTGCTGTTTGCTAAAATAAGCATTTTAAAGTATTTTAAGATCGTTAAATCGTTCAAATAGCGCAATATTAATAAAAACGAATAATAAAAAATTCGTCGTTTTTATGCGTTTTACGAGTTAAAACGCAGATTTAAGCTCAAAACGTGCTGTTTTGTTAAAATAAGCATTTTCAAACATTTTAGATCGTTGAAATCGTTCAAATAGAAGCAATATTAATAAAAACGAATAATAAAAAATCGTCGTTTTTATGCTGTTTTACGCGTTAAAACGCAGATTAAAGCTCAAAACGTGCTGTTTTGCTAAAATAAGCATTTTCAAGCATTTTAGATCGTTGAAATCGCTCAAATAGACGCAATAGTAATAAAAACGAATAATAAAATTTCGTCGTTTTTTATGCTGTTTTACGCGTTAAAACGCAGAATAAAGCTCAAAACGTGCTGTTTTGCTAAAATAAGCATTTTCAAGCATTTTAGATCGTTGAAATCGTTCAAATAAAAGCAATATTAATAAAAACGAATAATAAAAATTCGTCATTGTTATGCTCTTTTACGCGTTAAAACGCAGATTAAAGCTCAAAACGTGCTGTTTTGCTAAAATAAGCATTTTCAAGCATTTTAGATCGTTGAAATCGCTCAAATAGACGCAATAGTAATAAAAACGAATAATAAAAATTTCGTCGTTTTTATGCTGTTTTACGCGTTAAAACGCAGAATAAAACTCAAAACGTGCCGTTTTGCTAAAATAAGCATTTTCAAGCATTTTAGATTTTTGAAATCGTTCAAATAGAAGCAATATTAAAAAAAACGAATAAAAAAAAATTCGTCTTTTTTTATGCTTTTTCCGTTAAAACGCAGATTAAAGCTCAAAACGTGCTGTTTTGCTAAAAAAAAGCTTTTTCCCGGCTTTTTAGATCGTTGAAATCGTTCAAATAGCCCAATATTAAAAAAAACGAATAAAAAAAAATTCGACTTTTTTTATGCTTTTTTACGAGTTAAAACGCAGTTTAAAAAGCTCAAAACGTGCTTTTTGTTAAAATAAGCATTTTCAAGCATTTTAGATGGGTTGAAATCGTTCAAAAAAAACAATATTAAAAAAAACGAATAAAAAAAAAATTCGTCGCTTTTTGTTTTTTTACGCTTTAAAAACGCAGATTAAAATAAAACGTGCTGTTTTGTTTAAAAAAAAGCATTTTAAAAACATTTTAGATCGTTGAAATCTTTCCCAAATAGACGCAATATTAATAAAAAAAATAATAAAAGTTTCATCTTTTTCATCCCGGAACGCGTTAAAACGGTTAAAAAATAAAACGTGCTGTTTTTAAAAAAAGGCATTTTCAAGCTTTTTTAGATCGTTGAAATCGTTAAAAATAGACGCAAAAAAAAACGAATAAAAAAACTTTTTTTTATGCTTTTTTTCCGCGTTAAAACGCAGAATAAAGCTCAAAACGTGCTGTTTTGCAAAAAAACTTTTTTTTTCAAGCATTTTAATCGTTAAAATCTTCAAATAGACGCAATATTAATAACAAACGAATAATAAAAATTTCGTCGTTTTTATGCTTTTTTACGCGTTAAAACGCAGATTAAAGCTAAAAAACGTGCTTTTTTGCAAATAAAAAGCTTTTTCAAGCATTTTAGATGGGAAATCTTTTCAAATAGAAAGCAATATTAAAAAAAAACAAAAAAAAAATTTCCCGTCTTTTTTATGTTTTGTTTTAACTTTAAAAAACCAGTTTAAAAACTCAAAACGTGCTGTTTTGTTTAAAAAGGTTTTGGCATTTTAGACCCGTTGGAAATCGTTCAAATAGTCGCAATAAAAAAAAAAAACAAAATAAAAAAAATTTCGTCTTTTTTTAAATGCTGTTTTACGCGTTAAAACGCAGAAAAAAGGCTCAAAACTTCTGTTTTGCTAAAATAAGCATTTTCAAGCTTTTTTAATCGTTGAAATCGTTAAAAATAACGCAAAAATTTAAAAAAAAACAATAAAAAAATTTCGTCTTTTTTTGCTGTTTTACGCGTTAAAACGCAGATTAAAGCTCAAAACGTGCTGTTTTGCTAAAAAAAAAGCATTTTAAAGCTTTATTAGTCGTTGAAATCGTTCAAATAGACGCAATATTAATAAAAACGAATAATAAAAATTCGTCGTTTTTTGATTTTCCCCTTGAAACGCAATTTAAAAACTCTAAGCGTGCTTTTTTTGCTAAAATAAGCTTTTTTAAGTTTTAATCGTTGAAATCGTTAAATAAAGCAATATTAAAAAAAACGAATAATAAAAAATCGTTTTTATGCTGTTTTACGATTTAAAAAACGAAATTTAAAAGCTCAAAACGTGCTGTTTTTTTAAAAAATAACTTTTTCCCAAACTTTTAGATCGTTGAAATCTTTCCCAAATGAAACAATAAAAAAAAACGAATAAAAAAAAATTCGTCGTTTTATGCTTTTTTACGCGTTAAAACGCGATTAAAAAACGTGCTTTTTTGCTAAAATAAGCTTTTTCCCAAGCTTTTTAGATCTTTTGCAATCGTTCAAATGGGCGCAATTTTAAATTAAAAAAGGGAATAATAAAAATTTCGTCTTTTTTTTATGCTGTTTTACGCGTTAAAACGCAAATTAAAATAAAACATGCTGTTTTGCTAAAAAAAAGCTTTTTCCCAAGCTTTTTAGATCGTTGAAATCGTTCAAATAAAAAATCAATAGTAAAAAAAACGAAAAAAAAATTCGTGGGTTTTATGCTGTTTTAGGGTTTAAAAACGCAGATTAAAGCTCAAAACGTCTTTTGTTAAAATAACATTTTCAAACATTTTAGATCGTTGAAACCCGTTAAAAGGGAAGCTTTTAATAAAACAATAAAAAAAAAAATTCGTCGTTTTTTCCGTTTTACGCTTTAAAAGGGTTAAACTAAAAACGCTTTTTTTTGCTAATAAAAACATTTTCAAGCTTTTTAGATCGTTGAAATCTTTTCAAATAAAAAATTTAATAAAAACAAAATAAAAAAAAATTCGTCTTTTTTTATGCTTTTTTTCGCTTTAAAAAACGCAGATTAAAGCTCAAAACGTGCTTTTTTGCTAAAAAAAAGCATTTTCAAACTTTTTTAGATCTTTTGAAATCGTTCAAATGGGCGAAAATTTTAAATAAAAAAAGGGAAAAAAAAATTTCGTCTTTTTTATGCTTTTTTTACGCTTTAAAAGGGGGGGTTAAAGCTAAAAACGTCTGTTTTAAATAAACATTTTCAAGCATTTTAGATCGTTGAAATGTTAAAAATGAAGCAAAAATTAAAAAAGGGAATAATAAAAAAAATTTCGTTTTTATGTTTTTTTCGCGTTAAAACGCAATTAAAGCTAAAAACGTGCTTTTTTTAAAATAAGCTTTTTTCAAGCTTTTTTAAAATCTTGAAATCGTTAAAAAGGGAAAACAATATTAATAAAAAGGGAATAAAAAAAAATTTCGTCTTTTTTTATCCCGGGGGGGTTAAAACGCAGTTAAAACTAAAAACGTGCTTTTTTTCAAAATAAGCATTTTAAAAGCTTTTTTAGATCGTTGAAATCTTTTAAATAGTCGCAATAAAATAAAAAGAATAATAAAATTTGTCGTTTTTATGCTGTTTTTTACGCGTTAAAACGTAAAAAAAAAACTCAAAACGTGCTGTTTTGCTAAAATAAGCATTTTCAAAGCTTTTTTAAGATCGTTGAAATCTTTCCCAAATAGACGCAATATTAAAAAAACAGGGAATAAAAAAAATTTCGTCGTTTTTTTTCTTTTTAGCGTTAAAACGCGTTTAAAAACCCAAAACTTGCTTTTTGTTTTAAAATAAGCATTTTCGGCATTTTAGATCTTTGAAATCGTTAAATAGCCCAATGGAAAAAAAAACGGGTAATAAAAATTTCGTCTTTTTTATGCTTTTTTTTTCGCGTTAAAACGCGAATAAACTCAGAACGTGCTTTTTTGCTAAAAAAAAGCATTTTCAAGCATTTTAGATCGTTGAAATCACGTTCAAATAGACGCAATATTAATAAAAGGGAATAATAAAAATTTCGTCGTTTTTATGCTTTTTTTACGGGGTTAAAAACCAAAATTAAAAAGCCAAAACGTGCTTTTTTTAAAATTTAAGCATTTTCAAACTTTTTTTAGATCTTTGGGAAACCCTTTTAAAAATAGAAG
>NW_027046602.1:0-10000 GCF_025399875.1 Dalotia coriaria | reverse complement strand
TTGCTAAAATAAGCATTTTCAAGCATTTTAGATCGTTGAAATCGTTCAAATAGACGCAATAAAATAAAAACGAATAATAAAATTTCGTCGTTTTTATGCTGTTTTACGCCGTTAAAACGCAGAATAAAAGCTCAAACGTGCTGTTTTGTAATATAAGCATTTTCAGTATTTTCGATCGTTGAAATCGTTCAAATAGACGCAATATTAATAAAACGATAATAAAAATTCGTCGTTTTATGCTGTTTTACGCGTTAAAACGCAGATTAAAGCTCAAAACGTGCTGTTTTGCTAAAATAAGCATTTTCAACCCTTTTGAGATCGTTGAAATCGTTCAAAATAAAAGCAATATTAATAAAAACGAATAATAAAAGAATTTCGTCGTTTCATGCTGTTTACGCGTTAAAGCAGATTAAAACTCAAAACGTGCTGTTTTGTAAAATAAGCATTTTCAAGCATTTTAGATCGTTGAAATCGTTCAAATAGCCAATATTATAAAACGAATAATAAAAATTCTTCGTTTTTATGCTGTTTTGCGTTAAAACGCAAAATTAAACTCAAAACGTGCTGTTTTGCTAAAATAAGCATTTTCAAGCATTTTAGATCGTTGAAATCGTTCAAATAGAACCAATATTAATAACAAACGAATAATAAAAATTTCGTCGTTTTATGCTTTTTACGCGTTAAAACGCAGATTAAACTCAAAACGTGCTGTTTTGCTAATAAGCATTTTCAAGCATTTTAGATCGTTGAAATCGTTTCAAATAAACAATATTAATAAAACGAATAATAAAAATTCGTCGTTTTTATGTTGTTTTACGCGTTAAAACGCAGATTAAAGCTCAAAACGTGCTGTTTGCTAAAATAAGCATTTTAAAGCATTTTAGATCGTTGAAATCGTTCAAATAGACGCAATATTAAAAAACGAATAATAAAAATTCGTCGTTTTTATGCTGCTTTACGCGTTGAAACGCAGATTAAACTCAAAACGTGCTGTTTTGCAAAATAACATTTAAGCTTAGATCGTTGAAATCGTTCAAATAAAGCAATATTAATAAAAACGCGAATAATAAAAATTTCGTTTTATGCTGTTTTACAGTTAAAACGCAGATTAAAGCTCAAAACGTGCTGTTTTTGCTAAAATAAGCATTTTCAAGCATTTTAGATCGTTGAAATCGTTCAAATAGACGCAATATTAATAAAAAACGAATAATAAAAATTCGACGTTTTTATGTGCTGTTTTACGAGTTAAAACGCAGATTAAAGCTCAAAAACGTGCTGTTTTTGTTAAAATAAACATTTTCAAGCATTTTTAGATCGTTGAAATCGTTTAAAATAGAAGCAATATTAATAAAAACGAATAATAAAAATTCGTCCTTTTATGCTGTTTTTACGCGTTAAAACGCAGATTAAAGCTCAAAACGTGCTGTTTTGCTTTAAAATAAATTTTCAAGCATTTTCGATCGTTGAAATCGTTCAAATAGAAGCAATATTAATAAAAAACGAATAATAAAATTCGTCGTTTTTATGCTGTTTTACGCGTTAAAACGCAGATTAAAGCTCAAAACGTGCTGTTTTGCTAAAATAAAGCATTTTTCAAGCATTTTAGATCGTTGCAATCGTTCAAATAGACGCAATATTAATAAAAAACAGATAATAAATATTTCGTCGTTTTATGCTCTTTACGCGTTAAAACGCAGATTAAAGCTCAAAACGTTCTGTTTTGCTAAAATTAGCATTTTCAAGCATTTTAGATCGTTGAAATCGTTCAAATAGAATCAATATTAATAAAAACGAATAATAAAAAATTCGTCGTTTTTATGCTGTTTTACGAGTTAAACGCAGATTAAAGCTCAAAACGTGCTGTTTTGTTAAAATAAGCATTTTCAAACATTTTTAGATCGTTGGAAATCGTTCAAATAGAAGCAATATTAATAAAACGAATAATAAAAAATTGCGTCGTTTTTACATGCTGTTTTACGAGTTAAAACATGAATTAAAGCTCAAACGTGCTGTTTTGTTAAAATAAGCATTTTTCAAGCATTTTTAGATGTTGAAATACGTTCAAATAGAAGCAAAATTAATAAAAACGAATAATAAAAATTCACGTCGTTTTATGCTTATTTTATGCGTTAAACGCAGATTAAAACTCAAAACGTGCTGTTTTGCTAAAATAAGCATTTTAATTTTTAGATCGCAATCGTTCAAATAGACGCAATATTAATAAAAACGAATAATAAAAATTTCGTCGTTTTTATGCTGTTGTTTACGCGTTAAAAAACGCAGATTAAACTCAAAACGTGCTTTGTTTTGCACAAAATAAGCATTTTCAAGCATTTTAGATCGTTGAAATCGTTCAAATAGAATCCAATATTAATAAAAACGAATAATAAAATTCACCGTTTTATGCTGTTTTGAGTTTAAAACGCAGATTAAAACTCAAAACGTGCTGTTTTGTTAAAATAAGCATTTTCAAACATTTTAGATCGTTGAAATCGTTGGAAATAGAAGCAATATTAATAAAAAACGATAATAAAAAATTTGTCACGTTTTATACTGTTTTACGCGTTAAAACGCAGATTAAAGCTCAAAACGTGCTGTTTTGCTAAAATAAGCATTTTCAAGCATTTTGATCGTTGGAAATCGTTCAAATGAGCACAATATTAATAAAAACGAACCGTAAAATTTCGTCGTTTTTTATGCTGTTTTACGCGTTAAACGCAGATTAAAGCTCAAAACGTGCTGTTTTGCTAAAATAAACGCTTTTCAAGCATTTTAGATCGTTGAAATCGATCAAATAGAAGCAATATTAATAAAAAGCAAATAATAAAATTTCGTCGTTTTTTTATGCTGTTTTACGCGTTAAAACGCAGATTAAAACTCAAAACGTGCTGTTTTGCTAAAATAAGCATTTTCAAGCATTTTAGATCTTTGAAATCGTTCAAATAGACGCAATAAAATAAAGATAAAAAAATTTCGTCGTTTGCTGTTTACGAGTTAAAGAAACGCAGATTAAGGCTCAAAGGCGTGCTGTTTTGTTAAAACAGCATTTTCAAACTTATTTTAGATCGTTGAAATCGTTCAAAATAAAAGCAATATTAATAAAAACGAATAATAAAAATTCGTCGTTTTTATGCTGTTTACGCGTTAAACGCAGATTTAATGCAGTGCTGTTTTGCACTAATATATAAGCATTTTCAAGCATTTTATATCATTGAAATCGTTCAAATAGAAACGTAAGTAATAAAAACAGATAATAAAAATTTACGTCGTTTTTTATGCTGTTTTTACGCGTTAAAACGCAGATTAAAAGCTCAAAACGTGCTGTTTTTGCTAAAATAAGCATTTTCAAGCATTTTTAGATCGTTGAAATCGTTTTAAATGACAATATTAATAAAAAACGAATAATAAAAAATTCGTAATTGTTATGCTCTTTTACGCGTTAAAACGCAGATTAAAGCTCAAAACGTGCTGTTTTGCTAAAATAAAGCATTTTCAAGCATTTAGATCGTTGAAATCCAGCTCAAATGAACGCAATATTAATAAAAACGAATAATAAAAATTTCGTCGTTTTTATGCTGTTTACGCTTAAAACGCAGGAATAAGCTCAACATTTTCCGTTTGCTAAAATAAGCGTTTCAAGCATTTTTAGATCGTTGAAATCGTTCAAGTAGAAGCAATATTAATAAAACGAATAATAAAATTCGTCGTTTTTATGCTGTTTTACGCGTTAAGCGCAGATTAAAACTCAAAACGTGCTGTTTTGCTGGTAGCATTTTCAAGCATTTTTTAAGATCGTTGAAATCGTTCAAATAGACGCAATATTAATAAAAACGAATAATAAAAAATTCGGCGTTTTGCATGCTGTTTTGAGTTAAAACGCAGATTAAAACTCAAAACGTGCTGTTTTGTTAAATGGCATTTTCAAGCATTTTAAATCGTTGAGAATCGTTAAAATAGAAGCAATATTAATAAAAACGAATAATAAAAATTCGTGCTTTTATGCTGTTTACGCGTTAAAACGCAGATTAAACTCAAAACGTGCTGTTTGCTAAAATAAGCGTGCCAAGCATTTTTAGATCGTTTGAAATGTTCAAATAGAAGCAATATTAATAAAACGAATAATAAAAAATTCGTCGTTTTTATGCTGTTTTACGCGTTAAAACGCAGATTAAAGCTCAAAACGTGCTGTTTTGCTAAAATAAGCATTTTCAAGCATTTTAGATCGTTGCAATCGTTCCAAATGAGCAATATTAATAAAAAACGAATAATAAATATTTCATCGGTTTTTATGCTCTTTACGCGTTAAAACGCAGATTAAAAGCTCAAAACGTTGTTTAAATTTAACGACAGCATTTTAGATCGTTGAAATCATTTCAAATAGAATCAATATTAATAAAAACGAATAATAAAAATTCGTCGTTTTTATGCTTGTTTTACGAGTTAAAACGCAGATTAAATAAAACGTGCTGTTTTGTTAAAATAAGCATTTTCAAACATTTTTAGATCGTTGAAATCGTTCAAATAGAAGCAATATTATTAATAAAAACGAATAATAAAAAATTCGTCGTTTTTTATGCTGTTTTACGTTAAAACGCAGATTAAAGCTCAAAACGTGCTGTTTTGTTAAAATAAGCATTTTCAAGCTTTATTTTGATGTTGAAATCGTTCAAATAGAAGCAAAATTAATAAAAACGAATAATAAAAAATTCGTCATTTTATGCTGTTTTATGCGTTAAAAACGCAGATTAAAGCTCAAAACGTGCTGTTTGCAAAAATAAGCATTTTCAAGCATTTTAGATCGTTGAAATCGTTCAAAGGGGCAATATTAATAAAAACAATTAAAATTTCGTCGTTTTTATGTGTTTTACGCGTTAAAACGCAGATTAAAGCTAAAAACGTGCTGTTTTTAAAAAAAACCTTTTAAACATTTTAGATCGTTGAAATCGATCAAATAGAACAATATTAATAAAACGAATAATAAAAATTCGTCGTTTTAGCTTTTTTTAGGGTTAAACGCAGATTAAAACTAAAAACGTGCTGTTTTCAAAAAAACTTTTTTCAAGCTTTTTAATCTTTGAAATCGTTCAAATAGACGCAAAAAAATAAAAACGAAAAAAAAAAAATTTCGTCGTTTTTATGCTTTTTTCGCTTTAAAAACGCAGAATAAACCAAAACCGGCAAAAAAAACCCCGATTTTGATGTTAAATCGTTCAAATGGACGCAATATTAAAAAAAACGAATAAAAAAAATTTCGTCGTTTTTAGCTTTTTTACGCGTTAAAACGGAATAAAGCGAAAAACTCTTTTGCAAAATAAGATTTTCAAGCATTTTAGATCGTTGAAATCGTTCAAATAGAAGAAATTTAAAAAAAAACGAAAAAAAAAATTGCGTTTTATGCTTTTTTACCTTTAAAAACGCAGATTAAACTAAAAACTCTGTTTTGCTAAAATAAGCATTTTCAAGCATTATAGATCGTTGAAATGTTCAAATAGACGCAAAAAAAAAAAAACGAATAATAAAAATTTGTGTTTTATTTTTTCGCGTTAAAACGCAGAAAACACAAAACTGCTGTTTTGCTAAAATAAGCATTTTCAAGCTTTTTTAGATCGTTAAATCGTTCAAATAGACGCAATAAAAAAAAAAAAAACGAAAAAAAAAAAACGTCGTTTTATGCTTTTTTACGCGTTAAAACGCAGTTAAGCTCAAAACGGCTGTTTTGCAAAATAAGCATTTTCAAGCATTTTAGATCTTTGGGAAATCGTTCAAATAGAAGCAATATTAATAAAAACGAATAAAAAAAATTTCGTCGTTTTTATTTTTTTTACGCTTTAAAACGCAGTTAAAACTCAAACGTGCTGTTTTCAAAATAAGCATTTTCAAGAAGATCGTTAAATCGTTCAAATAGACGCAAAAAAAATAAAAACGAATAAAAAAAATTTCTTTTTTTTCTTTTCGCTTTAAAAACGCAGAATAAAGCTAAAAACGTGCTTTTTTTGTAAAATAAGCATTTTCAAGCATTTTAGATCGTTGAAATCGTTCAAATGCCGCAATATTAATAAAAACGAATAAAAAAAATTTGCCGTTTTTTTGTGTTTTACGCTTTAAACACGCAGATTAAACTAAAAACGTGCTGTTTTTAATATAAGCTTTTTCGCTTTTTAGATCGTTAAAACGTTCAAATGGGCAATATTAATAAAAACGAATAATAAAAATTTCTTTTTTATGTTGTTTTACGCTTAAAACGTTTAAAAAGCTCAAAATGCTGTTTTGCAAAAAAAGCATTTTCAAGCATTTTAGATCGTTGAAATCGTTCAAATAGACGCAATAAAAAAAAAAACGAAAAAATAAAAATTTCGTCGTTTTATGTGTTTTACGCGTTAAAACGCAGAATTAAAAACGTTTTTTTTAAAATAAGCATTTTCAAGTATTTTAGATCGTTGAAATCGTTAAATAGACAAAATTTTATAAAAACGAATAATAAAAATTGCGTTTTATGTTGTTTTACGCTTTAAAAACGCAGAAAAAACCCAAAAAGTTGTTTGCTAAAATAAACATTTTCAAGCTTTTTAGATCGTTGAAATCGTTCAAATGGGCAATTTTTAAAAAACGAATAATAAAATTTTCGCCGTTTTATGTTTTTTTAGGGTTAAACGCAGATTAAACTAAAACCGTTTTGCTAAAAAAGATTTTCAAGCTTTTTTAGATCGTTGAAATTTTTTAAATAGGCTATTAAAAAAAAACGAATAAAAAAAATTCGTCATTTTATGTTTTTTACGCTTTAAAAACGCGATTAAAGTAAAAAACTGCTTTTTTGAAAAAAACATTTTCAAGCTTTTTGTTCGTTGAAATCGCTAAAATAGACGCAAAATAAAAAAAACGAATAATAAAAATTTGTCGTTTTTAGCTGTTTTCCCGCGTTAAAACGAAAATAAAGCTCAAAAGGGCCCGTTTTGCTAAAATAAAAACAAGCTTTTTAGACGTTGAAATCGTTCAAATAAAAACCCAATAAAAAAAACGAAAAAAAAAATTGTCTTTTTTATGCTGTTTACGCGTTAAACGCAGATTAAAGCTAAAAACGTGCTGTTTTGCAAAAATGCATTTTCAAGCATTTTAAATCGTTAAAACTTAAAAAACCCAATATTAAAAAAAACGAATAATAAAAATTTTTTTTGCTGTTTTACGATTTAAAAAACGCAGATTAAAGCTCAAAACGTGCTGTTTTGCTAAAATAAGCATTTTCAAGCATTTTAGATCGTTGAAATCGTTCAAATAGACGCAATATAAAAAAAACGAATAATAAAAATTTCGTCGTTTTATGCTGTTTTACGCGTTAAACGCAGATTAAAGTCAAAACGTGCTGTTTAAAAAATTGTATTTTCAAGCATTTTAGATCGTGAAATCGTTCAAATAGAAGTCAAATTAATAAAACGAATAATAAAAAATTTCGTTTTTTAGCGTTTACGGTTAAAACGCAGATTAAAAGTCAAAACTGCTGTTTTGTCTAAAATAAGCATTTTCGACATTTTAGATCGTTGAAATCGTTCAAATAGAAGCAATATTAATAAAAACGAATAATAAAAATTCGTCGTTTTATGCTGTTTTACGCGTTAAAACGCGAATAAAGCTCAAACGTGCTGTTTTGCTAAAATAGATTTTCAAGCATTAACGTGCTGTAATCGTTCAAAAGCAATATTAATAAAAACGAATAATAAAAATTCTCGTCTTTATATAGTGTTTACGTTAAAACGCAGATTAAAGCTCAAACGTGCTGTTTTGCTAAAATAAGCATTTTCAAGCATTTTAGATCGTGAAATCGTTCAAATAGATCAAATTAATAAAACGAATAATAAAAATTCGTCGTTTTATGCTGTTTAACGAGTTAAAAACGCAGATTAAAGCTCAAACGTGCTGTTTTGTTAAAATAAGCATTTTCAACATTTTGATCGTTGAAATGTTCAAATAGAAGCAATTTAAAAAAAAAAACGAATTAAAATCGTCGTTTTATGATGTTTTACGATAAAACGTCAGATTAAAAGCTCAAAACGGCTGTTTTGCTAAAATAAGCATTTTCAAGCATTTTAGATCGTTGAAATCGTTCAAATAGAGCAATATTAATAAAAACGAATAATAAAAAATTCTGTTTTATGCTGTTTTACGTTAAAATCGCAGATTAAAGCTCAAGTGCTGTTTTGCTAAAATAAGCATTTTCAAGCATTTTAGATCGTTAAATCGTTCAAATAGACAATATAAAAAACGAATAAAAAAATATACTTTATGCTGTTTTAGCGTTTAAACGCAGATTAAAGCTCAAACGTGCTGTTTGCTAAAATAAGCATTTTCGAAGCATTTTAGATCGTTGAAATCGTTCAAATAGAGACATAAAATAAAAACGAATAATAAAAATTTCGTCTTTTATGCTGTTTTACGCGTTAAAACGCAGATTAAAGCTAAAACGTGCTTTTTGCTAAAATAAGCATTTTCAAGCATTTTAGATCGTTGAAATCTCGTTCAAAAGAAGAATATTAATAAAAACGAATAATAAAAATTTCGTCGTTTTATGCTGTTTTACGTTAAAACGCAGATTAAAGCTCAAAACGTGCTGTTTTCAAAATAAGCATTTTCAAGCATTTTAGATCGTTGAAATCGTTCAAATAGACGCAATATTAATAAAAACGAATAATAAAAAAATTCGTCGTTTTATGCTGTTTTACGCGTTAAACGCAGATTAAAGCTCAAAACGTGCTGTTTTGAAAAAATCAAGCATTTTAATGTTGAAATCGTTCAAATAGAACAAATTAATAAAAACGAATAATAAAAATTTATCGTTTTTATGCTGTTTACGAGTTAAAACGCAGATTAAAGCTCAAAACGTGCTGTTTTAAAATAAGCATTTTCAAGCATTTTAGATCGTTGAAATCGTTCAAATAGAGCAATATTAATAAAACGAAAAAAAAATTCGTCGTTTTATGCTTTTACGCGTTAAACGCAGATTAAAGCTCAAAACGTCTGTTTTGCAAAATAGGCATTTTCACATTTAATCGTTCAAGCGCAATAATAATAAAAACGAATAATAAAAATCTTGTCGTTTTATGCTGTTTTACGCGTTAAACGCAGATTAAAGCTCAAACGTGTTTTTGCTAAAATTTAGCATTTTCAAGCATTTTAGATCGTTGAAATCGTTCAAATAGAATCAATATAATAAAAACGAATAATAAAAATTCGTCGTTTTTATGCTTTTTTACGATTTAAAAACGCAGATTAAAGCTCAAAACGTGCTGTTTTGTTAAAATAAGCATTTTCAAATATTTTAGATCGTTGAAATCGTTCAAATAAAAGAATATTAATAAAAACGAATAATAAAAATTCGTCGTTTTAGGCTTTTTACGCGTTAAACGCAGATTAAGCTCAAAACTGCTGTTTTGCTAATATAAGCATTTTCAAGCATTTTAGATCGTTGAAATCGTCAAATAGAAGCAATATTAATAAAACGAATAATAAAAATTCGTCGTTTTATGTTTGTTTTACGCGTTAAAACGCAGATTAAAACTCAAAACGTGTTTTTGCTAAAATAAAGCATTTTCAAGCATTTTAGATCGTTGAAATCGTTCAAATGAACTATTAATAAAAAACGAATAATAAAAATTTCGTCGTTTTTATGTGTTTTAAGCGTTAAAACGCAGATTAAAACTCAAAACGGCTGTTTGCAAAATAAGCATTTTCAAGCATTTTTAGATCGTTAATCGTTCAAATAGTCGCAATAAAAAAAAAACGAATAATAAAAATTTGTCGTTTTATGCTGTTTTCGCGTTAAAACGCGAATAAAAGCTCAAATTGCTGTTGCTAAATGCATTTTCAAGCATTTTTAGATCGTTGAAATCGTTCAAATAGACGCAATATTAATAAAAACGAATAATAAAATTTCGTCTTTTTTTATGCTGTTTTACGCGTTAAAACGCAGATTAAAATAAAACGTGCTGTTTTTGTTTTAAAATAAGCTTTA
>NW_027046601.1:0-23126 GCF_025399875.1 Dalotia coriaria | reverse complement strand
AAAAAAAGAAAAAAAACGACGAATTTTTTTATTGTTTTTATTAGTTTTTTGAAACGTTTTCCCAACGATTTAAATGTTGGGCTTTTTTAAGCAAAACAGCACGTTTTGAGTTTTTAATCTGCTTTTTAACGCGTAAAACAGCATCACGAATTTTTTTATTTTCTTTTTTTATTAATATTGTTTTTTGAACGATTTCAACGATCAAAATTTTTTGAAAATGCTTATTTTGGGCAAAACAGCACGTTTTGAGCTTTAATCTGAGTTTGACGCGTAAACAGCATAAAAACGACGAAATTTTTATTATTCGTTTTTATTAATATTGCTTCTATTTGAACGATTTCAACGATCTAAAATGCTTGAAAATGCTTATTTTAGCAAAACAGCATCGTTTTGAGCTTTAATCTGCGTTTAACGCGTAAAACAGCATAAAACGACGAAATTTTTATTATTCGTTTTTATTATATTGCTTCTATTTGAACGATTTCAACGATCTAAATGTTGAAAATGCTTATTTAGCAAAACAGCACGTTTTGAGTTTTAATCTGCGTTACGCTAAACAGCAAAAAACGACGAATTTTTTATTCGTTTTTATCAATATTGCTTCTATTTGAACGATTCAACGATTTAAAATGCTTGAAAATGCTTATTAGCAAAACAGCACGTTTTGTGCTTTAATCTGCGTTTTAACGCGTAAAACAGCATAAAAACGACGAATTTTTATTTTCGTTTTTATTAATATTGCGTCTATTTGAAACGATTTCAACGATCTAAAATGCTTTGAAAATGTTAATTTTAGCAAAACAGCATCGTTTTGAGCTTTAATCTGCGTTTTAACGCGTAAAACAGCATAAAAACGACGAAATTTTATTATTCGTTTTTATTAATATTGCTTCTATTTGAACGATTTCAACGATCTAAAAATGCTTGAAAATGCTTATTTTAGCAAAACAGCACGTTTTGAGCTTTTAATCTGCGTTTTAACGCGTAAACAGCATAAAAACGACGAATTTTTATTATTCGTTTTTATTAATATTGCGTCTATTTGAACGATTTCAACGATCTAAAATGCTTGAAAATGCTTATTTTAGCAAAACAGCACGTTTTGAGCTTTAATCAGCGTTTTATCGCGTAAAACAGCATAAAACAACGAAATTTTATTATTCGTTTTTATTAATATTGCGTCTATTTGAACGATTTCAACGATCTAAAATGCTGGAAAATGCTTATTTTAGCAAAACAGCACGTTTTGAGTTTTAATCTGCGTTTTAACGCGTAAACAGCATAAAACGACGAATTGTTTATTATTCGTTTTATTAATATTGCTTCTATTTGAACGATTTCAACGATTCTAAAATGCTTGAAAATGCTTTATTTTAGCAAAACAGCACGTTTTGAGCTTTAATCTGCGTTTTAACGCGTGAAACAACATAAAACAACGAAATTTTTATTATTCGTTTTTATTAATATTGCTTCTATTTGAACGATTTCAACGATCTAAAATGCTTGAAAATGCTTATTTTAGCAAATCAGCACGTTTTGAGCTTTTAATCTGCGTTTTAACGCTTAAACAGCATAAAAACGAAGAATTTTTATTATTCGTTTTTATTAATATTGTTTCTATTTGAACGATTTCAACGATCTAAAATGCTTGAAAATGCTTATTTAGCAAAACAGCATGTTTTGAGCTTTTAATCTGTTTTAACGCGTAAAACAGCATAAAAACGACGAAATTTTTATTATTCCGTTTTATTAATATTGCGTCTATTTGAAAGATTTCAACGATCTAAAATGCTTGAAAATGCTTATTTTAGCAAAACAGGACGTTTTGAGCTTTAATCTGCGTTTTAACGCGTAAAACAGCAAAAAAACGACGAATTTTTTATTATTCGTTTTTATTAATATTGCTTCTATTTGAGCGATTTCAACGATCTAAAATGCTTGAAAATGCTTATTTTAGCAAAACAGCACGTTTTGAGTTTAATCTGCGTTTTAACGCGTAAAACAGCATAAATCCGACGATTTTTATTATTCGTTTTTATTAATATTGCTTTATTTGAACGATTTCAACGATCTAAAATGCTTGAAAATGCTTATTTTAGCAAAACAGCACGTTTTGAGCTTTAATCTGCGTTTTAACGCGTAAAACAAAGCATAAAAAATTGCCCCTGGCCAAAAGTCCTAAAAAAAATTTTAACAAAAACACGTATAATTTTAATAAATTTTTATAAATAACTTTTTTAATATTGGGTTCTTTGAACGATTTCAACGATCTAAAAAAGCTTGAAAAATGCTTTTTTAGCAAAACAGCACGTTTTGAGCTTTAATCTGCGTTTTAAAGCTAAAACAGCATAAAAAGACGAAATTTTTATTATTCGTTTTTATTAATATTGCTTTTATTTAACGATTTCAACGATCTAAAATGCTTGAAAATGCTTATTTTAGCGAAACAGCACGTTTTGAGCTTTAATCTGCGTTTAACGCGTAAAACAGCATAAAAAAGACGAAATTTTTATTATTCGTTTTTATTAATATTTGGGTTTATTTGAACGATTTCCCAAAGATCTAAAATGCTTGAAAAGCTTATTTTGCAAAACAGCACGTTTTGAGCTTTAATCTGCGTTTTAACGCGTAAAAAAGCATAAAACGAGAATTTTTATTATTCGTTTTTATTATAATTTCCTTTTGAAACGATTTCAAGATAAATGTTGAAAATCTGTATTTACAAAGAGACGTTTTGAGCCCTTTAATCTAAAAGTTTAATGCCCCGGGAAAACGCAATAAAAAAAATTGAAAAAAAGGAAATTTTTTATTATTCGTTTTTTTTTAATAGCTTCTATTTGAACGATTTCAACGATCCCAAAATGCTTGAAAAAGCTTATTTTAGCAAAACAGCCGTTTTGAGCTTTAATCTGCGTTTTAACGCGTAAAACAGCATAAAAAGACGAATTTTTATTATTCGTTTTTTTTTAATTTTTTCTATTTAAAAGATTTCAACGATCTAAAATGCTTGAAAATGTTATTTTAGCAAACAGCACGTTTTGAGCTTTTAATCGCGTTTAACGCGTAAAACAGCATAAAAACGACGAAATTTTTATTATTCGTTTTTATTAATATTGCTTTTATTTGAACGATTTCAACGATCTAAAATGCTTGAAAATGTTTTTTTTAGCAAAACAGCACGTTTTGGCTTTTTTTCTGCGTTTTAACGCGTAAACAGCATAAAACGACGAATTTTATTATTCGTTTTATTTATTGCTTTTATTTGAACGATTTCAGCGATCTAAAATGCTTGAAAATCTTATTTTAGCAAAACAGCACGTTTTGAGCTTTAATCGCGTTTAACGCGTAAAACAACATAAAAAAGACGAAATTTTTATTATTCGTTTTTATTAATATTGCTTCTATTTGAACGATTTCAACGATCTAAAATGCTTGAAAATGCTTATTTTAGCAAAACAGCACGTTTTGAGCTTTAATCTGCGTTTTAACGCGTAAAACAGCATAAAAACGACGAAATTTTTATTATTCGTTTTATTAATATTGCGTCTATTTGAACGATTTCACGATCTAAATTGGCTTGAAAATGCTTATTTTAGCAAAACAGCACGTTTTGAGCTTTAATCTGCGTTTTAACGCGTAAAACAGCATAAAACGACGAATTTTTATTATTCGTTTTTATTAGCTTCTATTTGAACGATTTCAACGATTTAAATGCTTGAAAATGCTTATTATAGCAAAACAGCACGTTTTGAGCTTTAATCTGCGTTTTAACGCGTAAAACAGCATAAAAACGACGAATTTTTATTATTCGTTTTTATTAATATTGCTTCTATTTGAACGATTTCACGATCTAAAATGCTTGAAAATGCTTATTTTAGCAAAACAGCACGTTTTGAGCTTTAATCTGTTTTTTGACGCGTAAAACAGCATAAAACGGCGAAATTTTTATCATTCGTTTTTATTAATATTGCGTCTATTTAAAACGATTTCAACGATCTAAAATGATTGAAAATGCTTATTTTAGCAAAACAGCACATTTTGAGCTTTAATCTGCGTTTTAACGCGTAAAACAGCATAAAACGACGAAATTTTTATTTTCGTTTTTATTAATATTGTCTATTTGAACGATTTCAACGTCTAAAATGCTGGAAAATGCTTATTTTAGCAAAACAGCACGTTTTGAGCTTTAATCCGCGTTTTAACGCGTAAAACAGCATAAAACGACGAATTGTTTATTATTCGTTTTTATTAATATTCTGTCTATTGAACACGATTTCAACGATCTGAAAATGCTTGAAAATGCTTATTTTAGCAAAACAGCACGTTTTGAGCTTTATCTGGTTTTAACGCGTAAAACAGCATAAAACGACGAAATTTTTATTATTCGTTTTTATTAATATTGCGTCTATTTGAACGATTTCACGATCTAAAATGCTTGAAAATGCTTATTTTAGCAAAACAGCACGTTTTGAGCTTTATCTGCGTTTTAACGCGTAAAACAGCATAAAAGACGAATTTTTTATTATTCGTTTTTATTAATATTGCGTCTATTTAACGATTCAACGATCTAAAATGCTTGAAAATGCTTATTTTAGCAAAACAGCACGTTTGAGCTTTATCTGCGTTTTAACGCGTAAAACAGCATAAAACGACGAATTTTTATTATTCGTTTTTATTAATATTGCTCTATTTGAACGATTTCAACGATCTAAAATGCTTGAAAATGCTTATTTTAGCAAAACAGCACGTTTTGAGCTTTATTCTGCGTTTTAACGCGTAAAACAGCATAAAAACGACGAAATTTTTATTATTCGTTTTTATTATATTGCGTCTATTTGAACGATTTCAACGATCTAAAATGCTTGAAAATGCTTATTTTAGCAAAACAGCACGTTTTGAGCTTTAATCTGCGTTTTAACGCGTAAACAGCATAAAACGACGAATTTTTATTATTCGTTTTTATTAATGTTGCTTCTATTTGAACGATTTCAACGATCTAAAATGCTTGAAAATGCGTATTTTAGCAAAACAGCACGTTTTGAGCTTTAATCTGCGTTTTAACGCGTAAACAGCATAAAACGACGAATTTTCATTATTTTTTTATTAATATTGCGTCTATTTGAACGATTTCAGCGATCTAAAATGCTTGAAAATGCTTATTTTAGCAAAACAGCACGTTTTGAGCTTTAATCAGCGTTTTAACGCGTAAAACAGCATAAAACGACGACTTTTTTTATTATTCGTTTTTATTAGCTTCTATTTGAACGATTTCAACGATTTAAAATGCTTGAAAATGCTTTTTATAGCAAAACAGCACGTTTTGAGCTTTAATCTGCGTTTTAACGCGTAAAACAGCATAAAACGACGAATTTTTATTATTCGTTTTTATTAATATTGCTTCTATTTGAACGATTTCAACGATCTAAAATGCTTAAGAAATGCTTATTTTAGCAAAACAGCACGTTTGAGCTTTAATCGCGTTTTAACGCGTAAAACACATAAAAACGACGAATTTTTATTATTCGTTTTTTATTAATATTGCTCTGTTTGAACGTTTTCAACGATTTAAAATGCTTGAAAATGCTTATTTTAGCAAAACAGCACGTTTTGAGCTTTTAATCTGCGTTTTAAGCGTAAAACTACATAAAACGACGATTTAATTATTCGTTTTTATTAATATTTAGCTTCTATTTGAACGATTTCAACATCTAAAATGCTTGAAAATGCTTATTTAGCAAAAGCAGCGTTTTGAGCTTTTAATCTGCGTTTTAACGCGTAAAACAGCATAAAACGACGAAATTTTTATTATTCGTTTTTATTAATACTTGCTTATTGAACGATTTCAACGATCTAAAATGCTTGAAAATGCTTATTTTAGCAAAACAGCACGTTTTTGAGCTTTAATCTGCGTTTTAACGCGTAAAACGCATAAAACGACGAATTTTTATTATTCGTTTTACATATTGCTTCTATTTGAACGTTCAACGATTTAAAATGCTTGAAAATGCTTATTTTAGCAAAACAGCACATTTTGAGCTTTTAATCTGCGTTTTAACGCGTAAAACAGCATAAAACGACGAATTTTATTATTCGTTTTTATTAATATTGCGTTTTATTTGACGATTCAGCGATCTAAAATGCGAAAATGCTAATTTTACAAAACAGCACGTTTTGAGCTTTAATCTGCGTTTTAACGCGTAAAACAGCATAAAAACGACGAAATTTTTATTATTCGTTTTATTAATATTGCGTCTATTTGAACGATTTCAAGATCTAAAATGCTTGAAAATGCTTATTTTAGCAAAACAGCACGTTTGAGCTTTAAAATCAGCGTTAACGCTAAATCAGCATAAAACAATGAAATTTTATTATTCGTTTTATTAATATTGCGTCTATTTGAACGATTTCATCGATCTAAAATGCTGGAAAATGCTTATTTTAGCAAACAGCACGTTTGGAGCTAATCTGCGTTTTAACGCAAAACAGCATTAAAACGACGTAATTGTTTATTATTCGTTTTTATTAATATTGCTTCTATTTTGAACGATTTCAACGATCTAAAATGCTTGAAAATGCTTATTTTAGCGAAACAGCACGTTTTGAGCTTTAATCTGCGTTTTAACGCGTAAACAGCATAAAACGACGAAATTTTTATTATTCGTTTTTATTAATATTGCGTCTATTTGAACGATTTCAACGATCTAAAATGCTGGAAAATGCTTATTTTAGCAAAACAGCACGTTTTGAGCTTTAATCTGCGTTTTAACGCGTAAACAGCATAAAACGACGAATTGTTTATTATTCGTTTTTATTAATATTCTTCTATTTGAACGATTTCAACGATCTAAAATGCTTGAAAATGCTTATTTTAGCAAAACAGCACGTTTTGAGCTTTTAATCTGCGTTTTAACGCGTAAAACAACATAAAACGACGATTTTTATTATTCGTTTTTTATTAATATTGCTTCTATTTGAACGATTTCAACGATCTAAAATGCTTGAAAATGCTTATTTTAGCAAAACAGCACGTTTAGAGCTTTAATCTGCGTTTTAACGCGTAAAACAGCATAAAAACGACGAAATTTTTATTATTCGTTTTTATTAATATTGCGTCTATTTGAACGATTTCAACGATCTAAAATGCTGGAAAATGCTTATTTTAGCAAAACAGCACGTTTTGAGCTTTAATCTGCGTTTTAACGCGTAAAACAGCATAAAACGACGAAATTTTATTATTCGTTTTTATTAATATTGCTTTCTATTTGATTTCAACGATCTAAAATGAAAATTTATTTTTGCAAAAATTTTGATTTAACTCTTTTACGCTAAAACTTAAAAGACGAATTTTAATACTCGTTTTCTATTATTTTTTTTAACGTTTCAACTCTAAAAGCTTGAAAATGCTATTTTAGAAAAGCTTTTTGAACTTTTACTTAATTTTTAACGCGTAAAACAGCATAAAAACGACGAATTTTTTATTATTTGTTTTTTATTTGAAGATTTCAACGATCTAAAATGCTTAAAGTTATTTTGCAAAACAGCAGTTTTGATAATCCGTTTTAACGCGTAAAAAAGCTAAAACAACAAAATTTATATTCTTTTTTAATCAGTTTTATTTGAAATTTCACATTAAAATTTAAAATCTTATTTAGAAAACATTTTGAATTTACAGCGTTTTAACCGTAAAAAGCTAAAACAAAAAGAATTTTTATTATTCGTTTTTTAATTGTCTATTTGAACGATTTCAACGATAAAATGCTTGAAAATGCTTATTTTAGCAAAACAGCACTTTTGAGCTTTAACTGCGTTTTAACGCGTAAAACAAATATAACGACAGAATTTTTATTATTCGTTTTTATACTTCTATTTGAACGATTTCAACGATAAAATGCTTGAAAATGTTATTATATAAACAGCACGTTTTGAGCTTTAATCTGCGTTTTAACGCGTAAAACAGCATAAAACGCAGAAATTTTTATTATTCGTTTTTATTAATACTGCGTCTATTTGAACGATTTCAACGATCTAAAATGCTTGAAAATGCTTATTAGCAAAACAGCACGTTTTGAGCTTTAATCTGCGTTTTTAACGCGAAAAAAACATCATAAAAACGACGAATTTTTATTATTCGTTTTCTATTAATATTGCGTCTATTTGAACGATTTCAACGATCTAAAATGCTTGAAAATGCTAATTTTAGCAAAACAGCACGTTTTGAGCTTTAATCTGCGTTTTAACGCGTAAAACAGCATAAAACGACGAAATTTTTATTATTCGTTTTATTAATATGCTTCTATTTGAACGATTTCAACGATCTAAAATGCTTGAAAATGCTTATTTTAGCAAAACAGCACGTTTTGAGCTTTAATCTGCGTTTTAACGCGTAAAACAGCATAAAACGACGAATTTTTATTATTCGTTTTATTAATATTGCGTCTATTTGAACGATTTCAACGACTAAAATGCTTAAAAAATGCTTATTTTAGCAAAACAACACGTTTTGAGCTTTAATCAGCGTTTTAAACGCGTAAACAGCATAAAACAACGAAATTTTTATTATTCGTTTTTATTAATATTGCATCTATTTGAACGATTTCCAACGATCAAAAAATGCTGGAAAATCTTATTTTAGCAAAAAAACAGCACGTTTTGATTTTTAATCTGCGTTTTAACGCGTATAACAGCATAAAACGACGATTTGTTTATTATTCGTTTTTATTAATATTGCTTCTATTTGAACGATTTCAAGGGATCTAAATGCTTGAAAATGCTTATTTTAGCAAAAACAGCACGTTTTGATTTATTCTGCGTTTTAATGCGTAAAACAGCATAAAAACGACGAAATTTTTATTATTCGTTTTTATTTTATTGCGTCTATTGAACGATTTCAACGATGTAAAATGCGAAAATGCTTATTTTAGCAAAACAGCACGTTTTGAGTTTTTAATCTGCGTTTTAACTGCGTAAAACAGCATAAAACGACGAAATTTTTGTTATTCGTTTTTATTAATATTGCGTTTATTTGAACGATTTCAACGATCTAAAATGCTTGAAAAATGCTTATTTTAGCAAAACATGCACGTTTTGAGCTTTAATCTGCGTTTTAACGCGTAAAGCAGCATAAAATGACGAATTTTTTATTACGTTTTCATTAATATTGCTTCTATTTAAAGGGATTTCAACGACAAAAATGCTTTGAAAATGTTTTATTTTAGCAAAACAGCACGATTTGAGCTTTAACGCGTTTAAATGCGTAAAACAGTAAAAAAACGACGAATTTTTATTATTCGTTTTTATTAATATTGCTTCTATTTGAACGATTTCAACGATCTAAAATGCTTGAAAATGCTTATTTTAGCAAAACAGCACGTTTTGAGCTTTATTCTGCGTTTTAACGCATAAACAGCATAAAACGACGAAATTTTATTATTCGTTTTATTAATATTGCGTCTATTTGAACGATTTCAACGATCTAAAATGCTTGAAAATGCTTATTTTAGCAAAACAGCACGTTTTGAGCTTTAATCAGCGTTTTAACGCGTAAAACAGCAAAAACGACGAAATTTTTATTATTCGTTTTTATTATTTGCGTCTATTTGAACGATTTCAACGATCTAAAATGCTTGAAAATGCTTATTTTAGCAAAACAGCACGTTATGAGCTTTAATCTGCGTTTTAAAGCGTAAACAGCATAAAACGACGAATTTTTATTATTCGTTTTTATTAATATTCGTTATTTGAACGATTTCAACGATCTAAAATGCTTGAAAATGCTTATTTTAGCAATACAGCACTTTCGAGCTTTAATCTGCGTTTTAACGCGTAAACAGCATAAAACGAGAATTTTTTATTATTGTTTTTATTAATATTGGGTCTATTTGAACGATTTCAACGATCTAAAATGCTTGAAAATGTTATTGCTTAAAACAGCACGTTTTGCGCTTTAATCAGCGTTTTAACGCGAAAAACAGCATAAAAACGACGAAATTTTTATTATTCGTTTTTATTAATATTGCGTGTATTTGAACGATTTCAACGATCTAAAATGTTTTGAAAATGCTTTTTAAGAAAAAACAGCACGTTTGAGCTTTAATCTGCGTTTAAAGCGTAAACATTAAATAGCGAATTTTTTATTTTTTATTAATATTGCTTCTATTAACGATTTCAACGATAAAATGCTTTGAAAATGCTTATTTTAAGCAAAAACAGCACTTTTCGAGCTTTAATCTGCGTTTTAACGGTAAAACAGCATAAAACGACGAAATTTTTATTATTCGTTTTTATTAATATTGCGTCTATTTGAACGATTTCAACGATCTAAAATGCTTGAAAATGCTTTTTTTAAAAGCAAAACAGCATGTTTTGAGCTTTATTCTGCGTTTTAACGCGTAAACAGCATAAAAGATGAAATTTTATTATTCGTTTTTATTTTATTGCGTCTATTTGAACGATTTCAACGATCTAAAATGCTTGAAAACTTATTTTAGCAAAACAGCAACGTTTTGAGCTTTAATCTGCGTTTTAAAGCGTCAAACAGCATAAAATGACGATAATTTTTATTATTCATTTTATTAATATTGTTTATTTGAACGATTTCAACGATTTTAAAGCTTGAAAATGCTTATTTTAGCAAAATAGCACGTTTTGAGCTTTAATCTGCTTTTTTAACGCGTTAAACAGCATAACGACTAAAATTTTATTATTCTTTTTTATTAATATTGCGTCTATTTGAACGATTTCAACGATCTAAAATGCTTGAAAATGTTATTTAGCAAAACAGCACGTTTTGAGCCTTATTCTGCGTTTTAAAGCGTAAAACAGCATATAAACGACGAATTTTTATTATTCGTTTTTATTAATATTGCGTCTATTTGAACGATTTCAGCGATCTAAAATGCTTGAAAATGCTTATTTTAAGCAAAACAGCACGTTTTGAGTTTAATCAGCGTTTTAACGCGTAAACAGCATAAAACGACGAAATTTTTATTATTCGTTTTTATTATTGCGTCTATTTGAAACGATTTTAACGATCTAAAATGTTTGAAATGCTTATTTTAGCAAAACAGCACGTTTTGAGCTTTAATTGCGTTTTAAAGCTAAAACAGTATAAAAACGACGAATTTTATTATTCGTTTTTATTAATATTGCTTCTATTGAACGTTTTAAAATCTAAAATGCTTGAAAATGCTTATTTTAGCAAAACAGCACCTTCGAGTTTTAATCTGCGTTTAACGCGTAAAACAGCATAAAAACGACGATATTTTATTCGTTTTTATTAATATTGCTTCTATTTAAACGATTTCAACGATCAAATGCTTGAAAATGCTTATTATAGCAAAACAGCACGTTTTGAGCTTTAATCTGCGTTTTAACGCGTAAAACAGCATAAAAACGACGAAATTTTTATTATTCGTTTTTATAAATATTGCGTCTATTTGAACGATTTCAACGATCTAAAATGCTTGAAAATGATTATTTTAGCAAAACAGCACGTTTGAGCTTTAATCTGCGTTTTAACGCGTAAAACAGCATAAAACGACAATTTTTTATTTCGTTTTTATCAATATTGCTTCTATTTGAACGATTCAACGATTTAAAATGCTTGAAAATGCTTATTTTAGCAAAACAGCACGTTTTGAGCTTTAATCTGCGTTTTAACGCGTAAAACAGCATAAAACGACAATTTTTTATTATTCGTTTTCTATTAATATTGCGTCTATTTGAACGATTTCAACGATCTAAAATGCTTGAAAATGCTAATTTTAGCAAAACAGCACGTTTTGAGCTTTTAATCTGCGTTTTAACGCGTAAAACAGCATAAAACGACGAAATTTTTATTATTCGTTTTTTATTAATATTGCTTCTATTTAAAACGATTTCACGATCTAAAATGTTGAAAATGCTATTTTAGCAAAACAGCACGTTTTGAGCTTTAATCTGCGTTTTAACGCGTAAAACATTCAAAACGACGAATTTTTATTATTCGTTTTATTAATATTGCGTCTATTTGAACGATTTCAACGATCTAAAATGCTTGAAAATGCTTATTTTAGCAAAACAACACGTTTTGAGTTTTAATCAGCGTTTTAACGCGTAAACAGCATAAAAACTGAAATTTTATTATTCGTTTTATTAATATTGCATCTATTTGAACGATTTCAACGATCAAAAATAAACGATCTAAAATGCTTGAAAATGCTTATTTTTGAGCTAAAACAGCGTTTTGAGCTTAATTCGCGTTTTAAGCGTAAATTTAGTATAAAAACGACGTAAATTTTTATTATTCGTTTTATATATTGCGTCTATTTAAAACGATTTCAACGATATAAAATGTTCTTGAAATTAGCTTTTTAGCGAAAACAGCATTTTAGCTTTTAATCTCGTTTTAACGCGTATAAGCGTAAATTGAAATTTTATTATTCGTTTTTATTAATATTGCTTCTATTTAAACGATTTCAACGTTTTAAATGCTTGAAATGCTTTTAAGCGAAAAACAGCACTTTTGAAGCTTTAATCTGCGTTTTAACGCGTTAAATCAGCATTAAGAACGACGAATTTTATTATTCGTTTTTATTAATATTGCGTCTATTTGAACATTTCAAATCTAAAATGCTTTGATTGCTTTTATTTTAGAAAAACAGAAGTTTTGAGTTTTAATCTGCTTTTTAACGCGAAAAAACAGCAAAAAAACGAGGGAATTTTTTATTTTTCGTTTTTATCAATTTTTCTTTTTTGAACGATTCCAACGTTTTAAAAAATGCTTGAAAATGTTATTTTAGCAAAACAGCACGTTTTGAGTTTTAATCTGCGTTTTAACGCGAAAAAACAGCAAAAAAAACGACGAATTTTTATTATTCGTTTTCATTAATTTTGGGTTTTTTTGGGAACGTTTTCCCCAACGATCTAAAATGTTTGAAAATGCTAATTTTGCAAAACAAGTTTTGAGCTTTAATCTGCGTTTTAACGCGTAAAAAATAAAAACGACAAAATTTTTTTATTATTCTTTTTTTATTAATATTGCTTCTTTTTGGGAACGATTTCAACGATCTAAAATGCTTAAAAATGTTATTTTAGCAAAACAGCACGTTTTGAGTTTAATCTGCTTTTTAACGCGTAAACAGCAAAAAACAGAATTTTATTATTCGTTTTTATTAATATTGCGTCTATTTGAACGTTTTCCCAACGATCTAAAATGTTTAAAAATTTTTTATTTTAGAAAAAACAACACGTTTTGAGTTTAACAGCGTTTTAACGCGTAAAACAGCATAAAAAAACAAAATTTTTTATTACCTTTTTTATTAATAGCCTATTTGAACGATTTCAACGTTTCAAAATGCTGGAAAATGCTTATTTTAGAAAAAACAGCACTTTTTGAGCTTTTTAATCTGCTTTTTTGCGTAAAACAGCATAAAAAACGAATTGTTTATTATTGTTTTTTTTAAATTATTTTTTATTTGAACGATTTCAACGATCTAAAATGCTTGAAAATGTTTTATTTTAGCAAAACAGCACTTTTTGGGAGCTTTATTCCCTTTTTTAACGCGAAAAAACAGCATAAAAACGACGAAATTTTTATTATTCGTTTTTATTTTATTGCGTCTATTTGAACGATTTCAACGATGAAAAATGCTTGAAAATGTTTTATTTTGTGCAAAACAGCACGTTTTGAGTTTAATCTGCTTTTTAACGCGAAAACAGCAAAAAAACGACAAAATTTTTTATTATTCTTTTTTATTAATATTGCGTCTATTTGAACGATTTCAACGATCTAAAAGGGCTTAAAAATGCTTTTTTTTGGCAAAAACAGCACGTTTTGAGCTTTAATCTGCGTTTTAACGCGTAAAGCAGAAATAAAAATGACAAATTTTTTTATTATTCTTTTTTATTAATATTGCTTTTTATTTAAACGTTTTCCCAACGATCTAAAATGTTTTTAAAAAATGCTTATTTTAGAAAAAAGAAGATTAGAGCTTTAATCTGCGTTTTAACGGGGTAAAACAGCATAAAAAACGACGAATTTTTTTTATTATTCGTTTTTTAAATAGCTTCTATTTGAACGATTTCAACGATCAAAAAATGTTTGAAAATGTTTATTTTAGCAAAACAGCAGTTTTGAGTTTTATTCTGCTTTTTAACGCGTAAAAACAGCAAAAAAAACGACGAAATTTTTATTATTCGTTTTTAATATTGCGTCTATTTGAACGATTTCAACGATCAAAAAATGCTTGAAAATGCTTATTTTAGAAAAAAACAGCACGTTTTGAGCTTTAATCTGCTTTTTAAACCCGGAAAAACAGCAAAAAAAAAGGACAAATTTTTTTATTTTTCCCGCTTTTTATTAATATTGTTTCTATTTAAACGATTTCAACGATCAAAAAATGCTTGAAAATGTTTTTTTTGGCAAAACAGCACTTTTTGAGTTTTAATCTGCGTTTTAACGCGAAAAACAGCAAAAAAAACGACGAAATTTTTTTTCGTTTTTTAATATTGCTTTTTATTTGAACAACCCCCAACGATCTAAAATGCTTGAAAATGTTTATTTTAGAAAAAACAGCACGTTTTGAGTTTTTAATCTGCTTTTTAACGCGAAAAACAGCAAAAAAACGACAAATTTTTTATTATTCTTTTTTATTAATATTGCGTCTATTTGAACGTTTTCCCAACGATTTTAAAATGTTTGGGAAAATGTTTATTTTACAAAACCCCGTTTTGAGCTTTAATCAGCGTTTTAACGGGGGAAAAACAGCAAAAAAAACGACGAAATTTTTATTATTCTTTTTTTTATTAATATTGCGTCTATTTGAACGATTTCAACGATCTAAAATGCTTAAAAATGCTTTTTTAAAAGCAAAACAGCACGTTTTGAGCTTTAATCTGCGTTTTAAAGGAAAACAGCATAAAAGGGACGAATTTTTTATTATTCTTTTTTATTAATATTGCTTTTTTTGGGAACGATTTCAACATCTAAAATGCTTAAAAAATGCTTATTTTAGCAATACAGCATTTTTTCGAGTTTTAATCTGCTTTTTAACGCGTAAAACAGCAAAAAAAACGACGAATTTTTATTTTTTTCGTTTTTATTAATTTTGGGGTCTATTTGAACGATTTCAACGATTAAAAATGCTTGAAAATGCTTATTTTAGCAAAACAGCACGTTTTGAGTTTTTAATCAGCTTTTTAACGCGTAAAAAAAGCAAAAAAAACGACAAAATTTTTTATTATTCGTTTTTTTTAAATATTGCTTTTATTTGAAGGGATTTCAACGATCTAAAATGCTTGAAAATGTTTTTATTTTAGCAAAAACAGCATGTTTTGAGTTTATTCTGCTTTTTAACGCGTAAAACAGCAAAAAAAACGTTTTTAAAAATTTTTTATTATTCGTTTTTTTTTTTATTGCGTCTATTTGAACGTTTTCAACGATCTAAAATGTTTAAAAAATGCTTTTTTTAGCAAAACGGGCACGTTTTGAGTTTTAATCTGCTTTTTAACGCGTAAAACAGCATAAAAACGACGAAATTTTTATTATTCGTTTTTATTAATATTGCGTTATTAAAACGATTTCAACGATCTAAAATGCTTGAAAATGCTTATTTTAGCAAACAGCACGTTTTGAGTTTTAATCTGCGTTTTAACGTAAAACAGCATAAAAACGATGAATTTTTATTATTCGTTTTTATTAATATTGCTTCTATTGAAATCGATTTCAACGATCTAAAAATGCTTGAAAAATGCTTATTTTGTGCAAAACAGCACGTTTTGAGCTTTAATCTGCGTTTTAACGCGTAAACAGCATAAAAACGACGAAAATTTTTATTATTCGTTTTTATTAATATTGCGTCTATTTGAACGTGATTTCAACGATCTAAAATGCTTGAAAATGCTTATTTTAGCAAACAGCACGTTTTGAGAGTTTATTCTGCGTTTTAACGCGTAAAAACAGCATAAAAAACGACGAAATTTTTATTATTCGTTTTTATTGCGTCTATTTGAACGATTTCAACGGATCTAAAAATGCTTGAAAATGCTTATTTTAAAACAGCACGTTTTGAGTTTTAATCTGCGTTTTAACGCGTAAAACAGCATAAAAATCACGAAATTTTTGTATTATTCGTTTTTATTACGGCTTGCGTCTATTTGTTCATTTCAACGATCTAAATGCTTGAAAATGCTTTATTTCAGCAAACAGCACGTTTGAGTTTTAATCTGCGTTTTAACAAGCGCGTAAAACAGCATAAAACGACGAATTTTTACGGCCCGTTTTTTATTAATATTGCGTCTATTATTTGAAATCGATTTCAACGATCTAAAATGCTTGAAAAATGTTTTTTATTTTAGCAAAATGTACGTTTGAAAGCTTTAATCTGCGTTTTAACGGGTAAACAGCATAAAACGACGAATTTTTATTATTCGTTTTTATTAATATTGCTTCTATTTGAACGATTTCAACGATCTAAAATGTGCTGAAAATGCTTATTTTAAAACAGCACGTTTTGCGCTTTATTCTGCGTTTTAACGTAAAACAGCATAAAAACGACGAAATTTTATTATTCGTTTTTATTAATATTGTGTCTATTTGAACGTGATTTCATCGGATCTAAAATGCTTGAAAATGCTTATATTAGCAAAACAGCACGTTTTGAGCTTTCGAATCTGCGTTTTAACGCGTAAAACAGCATAAAATGACGAATCTATTATTCGTTTTTATTAATATTGTTTGTACGGAACAATTTCAACGATCTAAAACGCTTGAAAAATGTTTTATTTAAGCAAACAGCACGTTTTATTTCACCCTGCGTTTTAAACGCGTAAAACAGCATAAAAACGACGAAAAATTTTATTGTCTTTCGTTTTTATTAATATTGCTCTCTATTTGAACGATTTCAACGATCTAAAATGCTTGAAAATGCTTATTTTAGCAAACAGCACGTTTTGAGTTTTGCCTGCGTTTTAACGCGTAAAACAGCATAAAAAACGACGAATTTTTATTATTCGTTTTATTAATATTGCTCTATTTGAACGATTTCAACGATCTAAAATGCTTGAAATGCTTATTTTGTGTTGAAACAGCACGTTTTGAGCTTTAATCTGCGTTTTAACGCATATATAACAGCATAAAACGACAAAATTTTTTATTATTCGTTTTTATTAATATTGCGTCTATTTGAACGATTTCAACGATCTAAAATGCTTGAAAATGCTTATTTTGTATAAAACAGCACGTTTTGAGCTTTAATCTGCGTTTTAACGCGTAAAACAGCATAAAACGACGAATTTTTTATTATCTGTTTTTAATATTGCTTCTATTTGAACGATTTCAACGATCTAAAATGCTTATTTTAGCAAAACAGCACGTTTTTGAGTTTTAATCTGCGTTTCTTAAACGCAAAAACAGTAGCAAAAAACGACGAAATTTTTATTATTCGTTTTTGCCATTATTGCGTCTATTTGAACGATTTCAACGATCTAAAACGCTTGAAAATGCTTATTTTAGCAAAACAGCAATGTTTTGAGCTTTATTCTGCGTTTTAACGGGCAGTAAACAGCATAAAACGACGAAATTTTTATTATTCGTTTTTATTTTTATTGCGTCAATTTGAACGATTTCAACGATCTAAAATGCTTGTGCAATGCTTATTTTAGCAAAACAGCACGTTTTGAGGTTTAACCTGCGTTTCTAACGCGTAAAACAGCATGAAAACCACGAATTTTTTATTATTCGTTTTTTATTAATATTGGTTTCTATTTGAACGATTTCAACGATCTAAAATGCTTGAAAATGCTTATTTTAGCAAAACAGCACGTTTTGAGCTTTTATTCCTGCGTTTTAACGCGTAAAACAGCATAAAAAACGACGATATTTTTATTATTATTCGTTTTTATTAATATTGCGTCTATTTGAACGATTTCAACGATCTAAAATGCTTGAAAATGCTTTTATTTTAGCAAAACAGCACGTTTTGAGTTTTAAATCTGCGTTTTAATGCAAACAAGGCTAAAAAACGACGCAATTTTTTATTATTCGTTTTATTAATATTGCTTCTATTTGAACGACAACGATCTAAAATGCTTGAAAATGATTATTCTTTTAGCAAAACAGCACATTTTGAGCTTTTAATCTGCGTTTTAACGCGTAATGCAGCATAAAAAACGACGAAATTTTTATTATTCGTTTTTATTAATATTGCGTCTATTTGAACGATTTCAACGATTTAAAATGCCGGAAAATGTTTTATTTTAGCAAAACAAAGCATCGTTTTGAGTTTTAATCTGCGTTTTAACGCGTAAAATGCATAAAACGACGAAATTTTTATTATTTGTTTTTTATTTTATTGCGTCTATTTGAACGATTTCAACGATCTAAAATGCTTCTTTTGAAAAAATGTTTATTTTAGCAAAACAAAAGCACGTTTTGAGCGTTAATCTGCGTTTTAACGCGTAAAACAGCATAAAACGTGACGAATTTTTTATTATTCGTTTTTATTACTACCATTGCTGCTATTTGCAAAACGATTTCAACGATCTAAAAATGCTTGAAAAATGCTTATTTTTAGCAAAACAGCACGTTTTGAGTTTTACCTGCGTTTTAACGCGTAAAACAGCATAAAAAACGACGAAATTTTTATTATTTCGTTTTTATTAATATTGCGTCTATTTGAACGATTTCAACGATCTAAAATGCTTCAGAAAATGCTTATTATTTCAGCGCAAAACAGCACGTTTGAGCTTTAATCTCGCGTTTTAACGCGTAAAAACAGCATAAAATGTGACGAATTTTTATTATTCGTTTTTTATTAATATTGCTTCTATTTGAACGATTTCAACGATCTAAAAATGTTTTGAAAATGCTTCATTTTAGCAAAACAGCACGTTTTGAGCTTTAATCTGGTGTTTTAACGGCGTAAAACAGGATAAAAACGTGACGAAATTCTGTCATTCACTTTTATTAATATTGCTTCTATTTGAACGATTTCAACGATCTAAAATGCTTGAAAATGATTATTTTCGCAAAACAGCACGTTTTGAGCTTTCTTTAATCTGCGTTTAACGTGGGCGTAAAGCAGCATAAAACGACGAAATTTTATTATTCGTTTTATTAATATTTTCGTCTATTTGAACGATTTCAACGATTTAAAAATGCTTGAAAATGCTTATTTTAGCAAAAACAGCACGTTTTGAGCTTTAATCTGCGTTTTAACGCGTAAAACAGCATAAAACGACGTAAAATTTTTATTATTCGTTTTTATTTTATTGCGTCTCATTTTGAAACGATTTCAAATCGATCTAAAATGCTTGAAAGTTTATTTTAGCAAAACAGCACGTTTTGAGCGTTAATCTGCGTTTTAACGCGTAAAACAGCATAAAACGATGAATTTTTATTATTCGTTTTTATTAATATTGCTTCTATTTAACGATTTCAAGTAACGATCTAAAAATGCTTGAAAATGCTTATTTTAGCAAAACAGCACGTTTTGAGCTTTAATCTGCGTTTTAACGCGTAAAAACAGCATAAAAACGACGAAATTTTTATTATTCGTTTTATTAATATTGCGCTCCATTTGAACGATTTCAACGATATAAAATGCTTGAAAACGCTTATTTTAGCAAACAGCACGTTTTGAGCTTTATTCTGCGTTTTAACGCGTAAAACAGCATAAAAACGACGAAAATTTTTATTATTCGTTTTTATTTTTTTGCGTCTATTTTGAACGATTTCAAAGATCTAAAAATGCTTGAAAATGCTTTATTTCCTAGCAAAACAGCACTTTTTGGGGCTTTAATCTGCTTTTTGCGTAATGCAAAAAAACGACAAAAATTTTTATTATTCGTTTTTTAAAAAAATATTGCGCCCTATTTGAACGATTTCAACGTTTTTAAAATCCCTTGAAAATCTTTTTTTTAGCAAAACAGCACTTTTTGAGCTTTAATCTGCTTTTTAACGGGGTAAAACAGGATAAAAACGACGAAATTTTTTTCACTTTTATTAATATTGTTCTATTTGAACGATTTCAACGATTCAAATGCTTGAAAATGATTATTTTCGCAAAACAGCACGTTTTGAGCTTTAATCTGCGTTTTAACGCGTAAAGCAGCATAAAACGACGAAATTTTTATTATTCGTTTTATTAATATTTCGTCTATTTGAACGATTTCAACGATTTAAATTGCTTGAAAATGCTTATTTTAGCAAAAGAAAGCACGTTTTGAGCTTAATCTGCGTTTTAACGCGTAAAACAGCATAAAAACGACGAAATATTATTCGTTTTATTTTATTGCGTCTATTTTGAAACGATTTCAACGATCTAAAAGCTTGAAATGATTTTAGCAAAACAGCACGTTTTGAGCGTTAATCTGCGTTTTAACGCGTAAAACAGCTAAAAACGACGAATTTTTATTATTGTTTTTATTAATATTTTCTATTTGAACGATTTCAACGATCTAAAATGCTTGAAAATGCTTTTTGCAAAACAGCACGTTTTGAGCTTTATTCTGCGTTTTAACGCGTAAAACAGCATAAAAACGACGAAATTTTTATTATTCGTTTTATTGTAATATTGCGTCCATTTGAACGATTTCAACCATTCAAAATGCTTGAAAATGCTTTGGTTTTGTGCGTACCAAATACGTTTTGAGCTTTAATCTGCGTTTTAACGCGTAAAACAGCATAAAAAGTGACGAAATTTTATTATTCGTTTTTGTATTAATATTGCGTTTCTATTTGAACGATTTCGCGATCTAAAAATGCTGAAAAATCGCTTATTTTAGCAAAACAGCACGTTTTGAGTTTCAATCTGCGTTTTACGCGTAAAAACAGCATAAAAACGACGAAATTTTATTATTCGTTTTTATTTTTATTGCGTCTATTTGAACGTGATTTCAACGATCTAAAATGCTTGAAATGCTTATTTTAAAGCAAAACAGCACGTTTTGAGTTTTATTCTGCGTTTTAACGCGTAAAACAGCAAAAAACGACAAAATTTTTTTATTATTCGTTTTTTTAAATATTGCGCCTTTTGAACGATTTAAACGATTAAAATTTGAAAATGCTTTTTTTAGAAAAAACAAAGGAGCTAACGGTTTTAAGCGAAAAACAGCATAAAACGACAAAATTTTTTATTATTCTTTTTTATTAATATTTTTCTATTTAAACGACGGATCTAAAATGCTTGAAAATGTTATTTTAGAAAAAACAGCACGTTTGAGCTTCAATCTGCGTTTTAACGCGTAAAAAAAGCATAAAAACGACAAAATTTTTTTATTATTCGTTTTTTTTTTTATTGCGTCTATTTGAAGGGATTTCAACGATCAAAAATGCTTAAAAATGCTTTTTTTAAAGAAAAAACAGCACGTTTTGAGTTTTTAATCTGCGTTTTCCCCGCGTAAAACAGCATAAAACACGAAATTTTTATTTTTCTTTTTTTAAATATTGCTGCTTTTTGGGAACATTTCAACATTTTAAAAATGTTTGAAAATGCTTATTTTGAAAACAGCACGTTTTGAGTTTTTATTTTTGCTTTTTCCCGCGAAAACAGCATAAAAATGACAAAATTTTTTTATTATTGGGGTTTTTATTTTATTGCGTCTTTTTGGAACGATTTCAACGATTTTAAAATGTTTTTTAAAAAGCTTTTTTAGCAAAAAGAAGTTTTAAAAGCTTTTTAATCGGGCTTTTTTAACGCGAAAAACACAAAAAAACGACGAATTTTATTATTCGTTTTTTTTAAATTTTTCCCTCTTTTTGAACGTGTTTTTCAACGATCTTCTTGAAAATGCTTATTTTAGCAAAAAAAAGCACGTTTTGACCCAACGCGCCTCCAAAAAAACCGTTTTTAACCTTTTTTTAAACCCCCCCCCTTTTTAAACCCGATTTCAACGATCTAAAATGCCGGGTTTTTTTAGAAAAAACAGCACTTTTTTGGAGTTTTTTTCCCCGCGCCTTAACGCGTAAAAAAAAGCTTTAAAAACCCCCAAATTTTTTTATTATTCGTTTTTATTTTTTTGCGTCTATTTGAACAAATTTTCAACGATTAAAATGCTTAAAAAGCTTTTTTTTAGAAAAAACAGCACGTTTTGAGCTTTAATCTGCTTTTTCCCCCGCGTAAAAGGATAAAAACGCCCAAATTTTTTTATTATTCGTTTTTTTTAAATTTGTTTCTATTTGAACGATTTCAACGATTTTAAAATGTTTGGGAAAATGTTTTATTTTAGCGAAACAAAATTTTTTGGGTTTTTAATCGCGTTTTAACGGGGGAAAAAACACCCAAAAAAACACAAAAATTTTTTATTCGTTTTTTTTAAATTTTTGGTCTATTTAACGATTTCAACGATCTAAAATGAAAAATTTTTTATTTTAGAAAAAAGGGTTTGTTTTGAGTTTTAATCTGGTTTTTAACGGGGCCAGCATAAAAACGACGAAATTTTTTATTATTCTTTTTTATTAATTTTGGGTTTCCTTTTTTGAACGATTTAAAACGACCAAAAATGCTTGAAAAATTTTTTTAGAAAAAACAGCACGTTTTCAGTTTTTTAATCTGCGTTTTAACGCGTAAGGCAGCATAAAAAGGGACAAAATTTTTTATTATTCGTTTTTATTAATATTGCGTCTTTTTGGGAAAATTTCCCCCATTTCCCTTGAAAATGTTTTTATTTTGGGAAAAACAGCACGTTTTGAGTTTTAACCCGCTTTTTAACGCA
Organism: Dalotia coriaria; assembly: GCF_025399875.1. Lineage (NCBI taxonomy): Eukaryota > Metazoa > Arthropoda > Insecta > Coleoptera > Staphylinidae > Dalotia > Dalotia coriaria. The sequence goes on along the minus strand of NW_027046601.1, from coordinate 434 downwards.
AAACCCAAACAAAAAAAACGACGAAATTTTATTATTCGTTTTTTTTTTTAAAAGGTTTTTTTGAAGGGTGTTTTCAAGGGATCAAAAATCCCAAAAAGCTTTTTTAGAAAAACAGCACGTTTTGAGTTTTTTAATCTGGGTTTTAACGCGTAAAACAGCAAAAAAACGACAAAATTTTTTATTATTCTTTTTTTATTTTTTTTTGGGGTTTTCATTTGATGGGATTTCAACGATTTTAAAATGCTTAAAAAATGCTTTTTTTTGGAAAAAGCACGTTTTGAGTTTTAATCTGCTTTTTAACGCGAAAAAACAGCATAAAACGACAATTTTTTTTAAATTCTTTTTTTATTAATATTGCGTCTATTTGAACGATTTAAAAGGGATCAAAAATGTTTTTGAAAATGTTTATTTAAGCAAAACAATTTTTAAGTTTT
>NW_027046600.1:0-23148 GCF_025399875.1 Dalotia coriaria | reverse complement strand
TTTTATTTTTTTATTTTACCCAGAACGTTTTAAGTTAAAAATGTTTTTAAAAGCTTAAGCAAAAAAGACTTTTTATTTTTTTTAAAACGCGTAAAACGATAAAACGACAAATTTTTTTTTCTTTTTTAAAGGTTTATTTAACGTTTAACGTAAAACAAAAAGCATTTTAAAAACCCGTTTTTTTTTTTAATTGCTTTTTAAACGTAAAACACTAAAAGGAAATTTATTTCGAAATTTGTTTTATTTGCGATTTAACGTTAAAAAGCTTAAAAAGCATTTAAAAACGGTTTTTTATTTTTAATTGTTTTTTAACGCTAAAACGCAAAAAAGCTTTTTTTTTTTTTTAAATTCCCTTTTTTAAGGGACACTTAAAACAAAAATTTATATTGAAAAATTTTGGTTTTTTAACGTTTTTAACGCTAAAACCAAAAAAAAAAGCAAAAGCTTTTTTGGTTATTGCGTTTTTAACGTTTAACACTAAAAGCTTATTCAAAAAATTTGGGGCTTTATTTTTTTTTTAACGCCAAAAAAAGTAAAAAATGTTTTTTAAACTTTTTTATTTTATTCCTTTTAACGACACAAAAAAAATTTTAATTGTTTTTTAAAAACCCCTTTTTATTTAACGGTTTAACGTAAAAAAAAAAAGCTTTTTTTTTCTTTTTTAAAAATTTTTCTTTTAACGTTTAACGATAAAAGCGAAAATTTTTTAAAAGGGTTTTTTTAGTTTAACCCCTTTTTAAGCAAAACCAAAAACGAAAAAAATTTTTTGTTTTTTTTTAAAATACGCATTTAACATTTTTTAAAAATGCTTAAAAATCTTTTTTTTCAAAAACCCCTTTTTGGGGAACCGTTTAAGGAAAAACCTAAAACGGTAAACGTTTTTATTATTTTTTTTTTTAAAATTTTCCTTTAAAATTTTTAAAAGTTATTTTTGAAAACCCCTTTTTAAAAAAACAATTGGTTTTAACGCGTAAAACCAAAAAAAGCAATTTTTTTTACCCGTTTTTTTAAATATTGTTTTTTTTTGCCATTTAACGTTCAAATCTAAAATCTTATTTTTAAAAAAACAGGAGTTTTTGGGTTTTTTAACGCGTAACGAAAAAAACGACAAATTTTTTTATTATTCTTTTTTTATTAATATTGCTCCTATTTGAACAATTTAAACGATCAAAAGCAAAATGCTTTTTAAAAAACACCCTTTTTGAATTTTTAATTTTGCGTTTTAACGCGAAAAACAAAAAAAAGACAAAATTTTTATTATTCTTTTTTAAATTAATATTGCTTCTATTTAAAACGATTTCAACGATCAAAAATGCTTGAAAATGCTTTTTTTTGCAAAACAGCACTTTTGGGGCCCGATCTGCTTTTTAAACCCGTAAAAAAACAAAAACGACGAATTTTTTTATTCTTTTTTTATTAATATTGCTTCTATTTAAACGATTTCAACGATCTAAAATGCTTGAAAATGCATTTTAGCAAAACAGCACGTTTTGAGCTTTTAATCTGGGGTTTTAACGCGAAAAAACGGCATAAAACGGAAAAATTTTTTTAATCTTTTTTTTATTAATATTGGCTTCTATTTGAACGATTTAAATATCAAAATGCTTGAAAATGTTTTTTAGCAAAACAGCCTTTTTTTGAGTTTTTAATCTGCGTTTTAACGCGTAAAAAAACATAAAAACGACAAATTTTTTATTACCGTTTTTTTAATATTGCGTCTTTTGAACGATTTAAACGATAAAATGCTTTAAAATGTTATTTTAGAAAAAACACCCACTTTTTGGGGTTTTAATAAGCGTTTTAAGGGTAAAAAAAACAAAAAAAGGGCGGAAATTTTTATTATTCGTTTTTTATTAATATTGCGTCTTTTGAACGTTTCCCAACGATCAAAAAAGGGGCGAAAATGTTTAAATTTTTAGCAAAAATTTTGGGTTTTTAACCCTGCTTTTTAACGCGTAAAACAGCATAAAACGAGGGAATTTTTTTATTTTTGTTTTTATTAATATTGATTCTATTTGAACGTTTAAACGATCTAAAATGCTTAAAAAAATGTTTTTTTTAAAAACAGCACGTTTTGAGCTTTAATCTGCGTTTTAACGCGAAAAACAGCAAAAAAACGACGAAATTTTTATTATTCTTTTTTTATTAATATTGCGTCTTTTGAACTTTTCCCAACGATCAAAACTTGAAAATGCTTATTTTGGCAAAAAAAAGCCCCTTTTTGAGTTTTTAATCCGTTTTAACGCGTAAAACAGCATAAAACGACAAAATTTTTTATTATTCTTTTTTTTATTAATTTTGGGCTCTTTTGAACGATTTCAACGATCTAAAATGCTTGAAAATCCCTTATTTTAGAAAAAACAGCACTTTTTGAGTTTTTAATCTGCTTTTTTAACGCGGTAAAACAGCAAAAAAAGGGCAAAAAATTTTTTTTTATCTTTTTTATTAATATTGTGTCTATTTGAACGGTGCAGCTTGATCAAAAAGGGCGAAAATGTTATTTTAAAAAACAGCCTTTTTGAGCTTTTCTGCTTTTTAACGCGTAAAACAGCATAAAACGACAAATTTTTTATTATTCGTTTTTTTTTAAATTTTTAAATTTCTATTTGAAGGGATTTAAACGATCTAAAATGCTTGAAAATGCTAATTTTGAAAACAGCACTTTTTGAGCTATAATCTGCTTTTTTAACGCGTAAAACAGCTTAAAAAGGGCAAATTTTTTTATTATTCGTTTTTATTAATATTGCTTCTATTTGAAGGGTTTTCCCCAACGATCTAAAATGCTTAAAAATCTTTTTTTAGCAAAACAGCACTTTTTGAGTTTTTAACCCTGCGTTTTAACGGGGAAAAACAGCATAAAAACGACAAAATTTTTTATTATTCTTTTTTTTATTAATATTCGTCTTTTGAACGATTTCAACGACCCAAAAAGGGCGAAAATGCTTATTTTAGCAAAACAAAACTTTTTAAAACATTCGCTTTTTTAACGCGTAAAAAAACAAAAAACGACGAAATTTTTTATTGTTTTATTTTTTTTGGGCTCTATTTAAAACGTTTCAACGCCCAAAAATGTTAAAAATGCAAATTTGGGAAACAGCACTTTTTTGAGTTTTTAATCTGCGTTTAAGGGTAAAACAGCATAAAACGACAAAATTTTTTATTATTCTTTTTTTTATTAATATTGACTCTATTTGAACGATTTAAACGATCTAAAAGGGCAAAAATCTTATTTTAGAAAAAAACAGCCGTTTTGAGCTTTAATCCCGCGTTTTAACGCGAAAAAACAGCAAAAAACGAGGGAAATTTTTTCGGTTTTTTATTAATATTGTGTCTTTTTGGGTTGAGCCGATCTAAAATGCTTGAAAATGCTTTTTTTAGAAAAAACGGCACGTTTTGAGTTTTTAATCTGGGGTTTTTAACGCGTAAAAAACATAAAACGACGAATTTTTTATTATTCTTTTTTTTATTAATTTCCCTTCCCTTTGAACGATTTAAACGATCTAAAATGCTTGAAAATACTTAAACAAAACAAAACTTTTGGGGCTTTTAATCTGCTTTTTCTCGTAAAACACCCCAAAAAACGATAAATTTTTTATTATTCGTTTTTATTAATATTCTTCTTTTGAACGATTTCAACGACCCAAAAATGCTTAAAAATCAAATTTTTAGCAAAACAGCCTTTTTGAGCTATAATCTGCTTTTTTAACGCGTAAAACCATAAAACGACAATTTTTTTTTATTCGTTTTTATTAATTTTGCGTCTATTTGAACGATTTAAGTCCAAAATGCTTTGAAAATGCTTATTTTAGAAAAACACCCGTTTTGAGCTTTAATCTGCTTTTTAACGCGTAAAACGGCATAAAAACGACGTTTTTAATTAATCGTTTTTATTAATTTTCTATTTGAACGATTTCAATAAATCAAAAAATGTTGAAAATGTTATTTTAGCAAAACAGCACTTTTTGAGCAATCTGCGTTTTAACGCGTAAAACCAAAAAAAGGGTTTTTTTATTATTCTTTTTTATTAATTTTCTCTATTTGAACGTTTTCCCAACGATCTAAAAAATTTTAAAAATGTTTTTTTAGAAAAACAGATTTTATTTTTCTTTTTTAAAAAAAACCCCAAAAACGTTTTTTTTACGTTTTTTTTAAAATTTTGCTTTTTTTTAGCAAAAAAGTTGAAAATCTTTTTTTAGCAAAACAGCTTTAAACGCTTTTTTTAAACGAAAAAAAAAAAGAAAAATTTTTTTTACGTTTTTTAAAAATTTGTTATTTGAAAAACTAAAATTTAAAAATGCTTTTTTAAAAACCCCTTTTTATTTTAACGCTTTTTTTTAACCGTAAAAAATTTTAAAAAACATTTTTTTTTTTTAAAAAAATTTCTTTTTTAAACCATTAAAAGTTAAAATTTTTTTTTAAAAAAAACGCTTTTTTAATTTTTAATGGGAAAAAAAAAAAAATTTTTTTTATTTTTTTTTTAAAAATTTTTTTTGAAGTTTACAAAAAAAGAAATGTTTTTAAAAAACGCTTTTAGGTTTAAGGTAAAACACAAAAAAATTTTTTTTTTTTTTTTTTTTTTTTAGTTTTAAGTTAAAAGTTAAAATTTTTTTAAAAACCTTTTAAAAAAATTTTTTTTTAAGGAAAAATAAAAACCCTTTTTTAAAATTTTTTTTTTTAAATTACGTCTATTTGAAGATTTAACAAAAAGCTTAAAAATCTTTTTTAGAAAAACCCTTTTTTTTACCGACCGGAAAAAAAAAAACGTTTTTTTTTATTGTTTTTATTTTTTTTAAAACCATTTAAGTTTAAGAAAAAATTGAAAAGCTTTTTTTAAAAAATTTTTAGTTTTAACGTTTTTAACGCAAAAATTTAAAAAAATTTTTTTATTGTTTTTTTTAATTTACCATTTAAATTTAAATAAAAAATTTAAAAAATTTTTTTAGCAAAACCTTTTTAGCAACGCAATAAAACAAAAAAAAATTTTTTTTAAAATTTTTTATTAATATTGTTTTTAAAATTTGGTCAAAAATGCAAAATTTTTTTTTAAAAACCCCGTTTTATTTTTAACCTTTTCCGAAAAAAAAAAAACCGTTTTTTTTTTTTTTTTTTTTTGCCATTTAACGATTTAAGTTAAAATGTTTAAAAAACTTTTTTAACAAAACGCCGTTTTATTTTTAACGTTTTTAACCCGTAAAAAAAAAAAACGTTTTTTATTATTCTTTTTTAATTTTTCCATTTAAATTTTCAAAATTTGAAAAGCAATTTTAAAAAAAAACCCTTTTTTAATAACGTTTTTAACGCGAAAAAAAAAAAAATTTTTTTTATTTTTTTTTTATTAATTTTTTTAAAATTTAAAATTTAAAATAAAAAATTTAAAAAACATTTTAGCAAAACCCCTTTTATTTTTAACGTTTTAACGCGAAAAAAAAAAAAAAATTTTTAGTATTCGTTTATTAATATTGCTTTATTTTGAACGATTTCAACGATCTAAAATGCTTGAAAATGCATTTTAACAAAACAGCAGTTTTGAGATATTCGTTTTAACGTAAACAGCATAAACGACATTTTTTTTTTTCGTTTTATTAATATTGCTCTATTTGAACGAGCACGATCTAAAATGCTTGAAAATGCTTATTTTAGCAAAACAGCAGTTTGAGTTTATCTGCGTTTAACGCGTAAAACAGCATAAAAACGACGATTTTATTATTCGTTTTTATAATATTGCTCTATTTGAACGATTTCAACGATCTAAAATGCTTGAAAATGCTTATTTTTAGCAAAACAGCACGTTTTGAGTTTAATCTGCGTTTTAACGCGTAAAACAGCATAAAACGACAATTTTATTATTCGTTTTTATTAATATTGCTCTATTTGAACGATTTCAAGATCTAAAATGCTTGAAAATGCTTATTTTAGCAAAACAGCACGTTTTAGTTTAATCTGCGTTTTAACGCGTAAAACAGCATAAAACGACGAATTTTTATTTTCGTTTTATTAATATTGCTTCTATTTGAACGATTTCAACGATCTAAAAGCTTGAAAATGCTTATTTTAGCAAAACAGCACGTTTTGAGCTTTAATCTGCGTTTTAACGCGTAAAACAGCATAAAACGACGAAATTTTTATTATTCGTTTTTATATATTGCGTCTTTTGAACGATTTCAACGATCTAAAATGCTTGAAAATGCTATTTTAGCAAAACAGCACATTTTGATTAATCTGCGTTTTAACGCGTAAAACAGCATAAAAACGACGAAATTTTTATTATTCGTTTTATTAATATTGCTCTATTTGAACGATTTCAACGATCTAAAATGCTTGAAAATGCTTTATTTTAGCAAAACAGCACGTTTTGACTTTAATCTGCGTTTTAACGCGTAAAACAGCATACAAAACGACGAATTTTTATTATTCGTTTTTATTAATATTGCTTCTATTTGACGATTTCAACGATCTAAAATGCTTGAAAATGCTTATTTTAGCAAAACAGCACGTTTTGAGCTTTTAATCTGCGTTTTAACGCGTAAAACAGCTAAAAACGACGAAATTTTTATTATTCGTTTTTATTAATATTGCGTCTATTTGAAACGATTTCAACGATCTAAAATGCTTGAAAATGCTTATTTTAGCAAAACAGCACGTTTTGAGCTTTATTCTGCGTTTTAACGCGTAAAACAGCATAAAAACGACGAATTTTTATTATTCGTTTTTATTAATATTGCGTCTATTTGAACGATTTCAACGATCTAAATGCTTGAAAATGCTTATTTTAGCAAAACAGCACGTTTTGAGCTTTAATCTGCGTTTTAACGCGTAAAACAGCATAAAAACGACGAATTTTATTATTCGTTTTACTAATATTGCGTCTATTTGAACGATTTCAACGACCTAAAATGCTTGAAAATGCTTATTTTAGCAAAACAGCACGTTTTGAGCTTTAATCTGCGTTTTAACGCGTAAAACAGCAATAAAAGAGCGAATTTTTATTATTCGTTTTATTAATATTGCGTCTATTTGAACGATTTCAACGATCTAAAATGCTTGAAAATGCTTATTTTAGCAAAACAGCACGTTTTGAGCTTTAATCTGCGTTTTAACGCGTAAAACGCATAAAACGACGAATTTTTATTATTCGTTTTTATTAATATTGCGTCTATTTGAACGATTTCAACGATCTAAAATGCTTGAAAATGCTTATTTTAGCAAAACAGCACGTTTTGAGCTTTAATCGCGTTTTAACGCGTAAAACAGCATAAAAACGACGAAATTTTTATTATTCGTTTTTATAATATTGCTTCTATTTGAACGATTTCAATGATCTAAAATGCTTGAAAATGCTTATTTTAGCAAAACAGCACCCTTTGGGGCTTAATCTGCGTTTAACGCGTAAAACAGCATAAAACGACGAAATTTTTATTATTCGTTTTTTATTAATATTGCTTCTATTTGAATGATTTCAACGATCTAAAATGCTTGGAAATGCTTATTTTAGCAAAACAGCACGTTTTGAGCTTTAATCTGCGCTTTAACGCGTAAAACAGCATAAAAACGACGAATTTTTTATTCGTTTTTTATTAATATTGCTTCTATTTGAACGATTTCAACGATCTAAAAATGCTTTGAAAATGCTTATTTTAGCAAAACCGCACGTTTTCGAGCTTTAATCTGCGTTTTAACGCGTAAAACAGCAAAAAACGACGAAATTTTTATTATTCGTTTTTACATTATTGCGTCTATTTGAACGATTTCAACGATCTAAAATGCTTGAAAATGCTTATTTTAGCAACACAGCATGTTTTTGAGCTTTTATTCTGCGTTTTTAACGCGTAAAACAGCATAAAAACGACGAAATTTTTATTATTCGTTTTTATTTTTATTGCGTCTATTTGAACGATTTCAACGGATTCAAAATGCTTGGAAAATGCTTTGTTTTAAAGCAAAAACAGCACGTTTTGAGTTTTAATCTGCGTTTAAACGCGTAAAACAGTATAAAAATTTGGAAACGATTTCACCGATCTAAAATGCTTGAAAAATGCTTATTTTAGCAAAACAGCACGTTTTGAGTTTTTAAACTGCGTTTTAACGCGTAAAACAGCATAAAAACGACGAAATTTTTATTATTCGTTTTTATTAATATTGCTTCTATTTGAATGATTTCAACGATCTAAAATGCTTGAAAATGCTTATTTTAGCAAAACAGCACGTTTTGAGGCTAATTGTGTTTTAACGCGTAAAACAGCATAAGAACGACGAAATTTTTATTATTCGTTTTTATTAATATTGCTTCTATTTGAACGATTTCAACGATCTAAAATGCTTGAAAATGCTTATTTTAAAGCAAAAACAGCACGTTTTGAGCTTTAATCTGCGTTTTAACGCGTAAAACAAGATACAAAAACGACGAATTTTTATTATTCGTTTTTATTAATATTGCGTCTATTTGAACGATTTCAACGATCTAAAATACTTTGAAATGCTTATTTTAGCAAAACAGCACGTTTTGAGCTTTAATCAGCGTTTTAACGCGCGTAAAAACAGCATGTGCTGACGAAATTTTTATTATTCGTTTTTATTAATATTGCGTCTATCGGTAAACGATTTAAACGAACTAAAATGCTTGAAAATGCTTATTTTAACAAAACAGCACGTTTTGAGTTTTAATCTGCGTTTTAACGCGTAAAAACAGCATAAAAACGACGAATTTTATTATTCGTTTTTATTAATATTGCTTCTATTTGAACGATTTCAACGATCTAAAATGCTTGAAAATGTTTATTTTAGCAAAACAGCACGTTTTTGAGCTTTATTCTGCGTTTTAACGCGTAAACAGCATAAAACGACGAAATTTTTATTATTCGTTTTTATTAATATTGCGTCTATTTGAACGATTTCAACGATCTAAAAATGCTTGAAAAATGCTTATTTTAGCAAAACAGCACGTTTTGAGCTTTATTCTGCGTTTTAACGCGTAAAAACAGCATAAAAACGACGAAATTTTTATTATTCGTTTTTATTTTATTGCGTCTATTTTGAACGATTTCAAATCGATCTAAAATGCTTGAAAATGCTTATTTTAGCAAAACAGCACGTTTTGCGCTTTAATCTGCGTTTTAACGCGTAAAACAGCACATAAAAAAACGACGAATTTTTATTATTCGTTTTTATTAATATTGCTTCTATTTGACCGATTTCAACGATCTAAAATGCTTGAAAATGTTTACTTTAGCAAACAGCACGTTTTGAGTTTAATCTGCGTTTCATCGCGTAAAACAGCATAAAACCACGAAATTTTTATTATTCGTTTTTATTAATATTGCGTCTATTTAAACGATGTCAACGATCTAAAATGCTTGAAAATGCTTATATTTTAGCAAAACAGCACGTTTTATTTCTTTATTCTGCGTTTTAACGCGTAAAACAGCATAAAAACGACGAATTTTTATTATCTGTTTTTATTAATATTGCGTTCGGTTTGAACGATTTTCAACGATCTAAAATGCTTGAAAATGCTTAATTTTAGCAAAACAGCATCGTTTTGAGTTTTTATTCTGCGTTTTTAACGCGTAAAACAGCATAAAACGACGAAATTTTTATTATTCGTTTTTATTAATATTGCGTCTATTTTGAACGATTTCAACGACTCAAAATGCTTGAAAAATGTTTGCCAGCAAAAACAGCACGTTTTGAGTTAATCTGCGTTTTAACGCGTAAACCGCATAAAAAACGATTTTTTATTATTCGTTTTATTAATATTGCGTCTATTTGAACGAGATTTCAACGATCTAAAAATGCTTGAAAATGCTTATTTTAGCAAAACAGCAGCACGTTTTGAGCTTTAATCAGCGTTTTAACGCGTAAAACAGCATAAAAACGACGAAATGTTTATTATTCGTTTTTATTAATATTGCGTCTATTGAACGATTTCAACGATCTAAAACGCTTGAAAAAGCTATCAGCAAAACAGCACGTTTTGAGTTTTATTCTGCGTTTTAACGCGTAAAACAGCATAAAACGACGAAATTTTTATTATTCGTTTTTATTAATATTGCTTCTATTTGAATGATTTCAACGATCTAAAATGCTTGGAAATGCTTATTTTAGCAAAACAGCACGTTTTGAGCTGTAATCTGCGTTTTAACGCGTAAAATAGCATATAAAAACGACGAATTTTTTATTATTCGTTTTTATTAATATTGCGTCTATTTGAACGATTTCAACGATCTAAAATGCTTGAAAAATGCTTATTTTAGCAAAAAAACAGCACGTTTTGAGCTTTAATCAGCGTTTAACGCGTAAACAGCATAAAAAACGAAGAAATTTTTATTATTCGTTTTTACATTATTGCGTCTATTTGAACGATTTAACGATCTAAAATGCTTGAAATGCTTATTTTAGCAAAACAGCGTTTTGAGCTATAGTCAGCGTTTTAACGCGTAAACAGCATGCGTAAAACGTGACGAAATTTTATTATTCGTTTTTATTAATGTTGCGTCTATTTGAACGATTTCAACGATCTAAATGCTTGAAAATGCTTATTTTAGCAAAAACAGCACGTTTTGAGCTTTAATCTGCGCTTTAACGCGTAAAACAGCATAAAATGACGTATTTTTTATTCGTTTTTATTAATATTGCTTCTATTTGAACGATTTCAACGATCTAAAAATGCTTGAAAATGCTTATTTTGAAGCAAAACCGCACGTTTCTGAGCTTTAATCTGCGTTTTAACGCGTAAAACAGCATAAAAACGACGAAATTTTATTATTCGTTTTTTATTAATATTGCGTCTATTTGAACGATTTCAACGATATAAAATGCTTGAAAAATGCTTATTTTAGCAACAACACAGCATGTTTTGAGTTTTATTCTGCGTTTTACCCGCGTAAAACAGCATAAAAACGACGAAATTTTATTATTCGTTTTTATTTTATTGCGTCTATTTGAACGATTTCAACGATCTAAAATGCTTGAAAAATGCTTGTTTTAGCAAAAACAGCACGTTTTGAGCTTTAATCTGCGTTTTAACGCGTAAAACAGCATAAAACGACGAATTTTTTACATTCGTGTTTTATTAATATTGTTTCTATTTGAACGATTTCAATGATCTAAAATGCTTGAAAAATTTTTATTTTAGCAAAAACAGCACGTTTTGAGCTTAAATCTGCGTTTTAATCGCGTAAAACAGCATAAAAACGACGAAATTTTATTATCTGTTTTTATTAATTTGCTTCTATTTGAATGATTTCAACGATCCAAAATGCTTGAAATGTTTATTATTTCAGCAAAAACAGCACGTTTTGTTTTTAATCTGCGTTTTAACGCGTAAACAGCATAAAACGACGAAATTTTATTATTCGTTTTTATTAATATTGCGTCTATTTGAACGAGATTTCAACGATCTAAAATGCTTGAAAAATGCTTATTTTAACAAAACAGCACCTTTTGAGTTTTAATCTGCGTTTTAACGCGTAAAACAAAGCACATAAAACGACGAATTTTTATTATTCGTTTTATTAATATTGCTTCTATTTGGGAATGACTTCAACGGAGTCTAAAAATGCTTGAAAATGCTTATTTAGCAAAAACAGCACGTTTTGAGATTTAACGTTTTAACGCGTAAAACAGCACAAAAACGACGAAATTTTATTATTCGGTTTTATTAATATTGCGTCTATTTGAACGATTTCAACGATCTAAAAACGCTTGAAAATGCTTATTTTAGCAAAACAGCACGTTTTGAGCTTTATTCTGCGTTTTACGCGTAAAACAGCATAAAAACGACGAAATTTTTATTATTCGTTTTTATTTTTATTGCGTCTATTTGAACGATTTCCAACGATCTAAAATGCTTGAAAATATTTTAAAGCAAAACAGCACGTTTTGAGCTTTTAATCTGCGTTTTAACGCGTAAAACAGCATGTAAAACGACGAATTTTTATTATTCGTTTTCTTTTAATATTGCTTCTATTTGAACGATTTCAATGATCTAAAAATGCTTGAAAATGCTTATTTTAGCAAAACAGCACCCTTTGAGTTTTAATCTGCGTTTTAACGCGTAAACAGCATAAAACGACGAAATTTTTATTATTCGTTTTTATTAATATTGCTTCTATTTGAATGATTTCAACGATCTAAAATGCTTGGAAATGCTTATTTTAGCAAAACAGCACGTTTTGAGCTGTAATCTGCGTTTTAACGCGTGAAACAGCATAAAAACGACGAATTTTTATTATTCGTTTTTTATTACTGCGTCTATTTGAACGTGATTTCAACGATCTAAAAATGCTGAAAATGCTTATTTTAGCAAAACAGCACGTTTTGAGCTTTAATCAGCGTTTTGCGCGTAAAACAGCATAAAAACGAAGAAATTTTTATTATTCGTTTTATTAATATTGCGTCTATTTGAACGATTTCAACGGATCTAAAATGCTTGAAAATGCTTATTTTAGCAAAACAGCACGTTTTGAGTTATAAATCGTTTTAACGCGTAAAACAGCATAAAAACGACGAAATTTTTATTATTCGTTTTTATTAATATTGCGTCTATTTGAACGATTTCAACGATCTAAAATGCTTGAAAATGCTTATTTTAGCAAAACAGCACGTTTTGAGCTTTAATCTGCGCTTTAATCGCGAAAACAGCATAAAAACGACGAATTTTTTTTATTCGTTTTTATTTCATTATTGCTTTCTATTTTGAACGATTTCAACGATCTAAAATGCTTGAAAATGCTTATTTTAGCAAAACCGCAATGCCGAGCTTTAATCTGCGTTTTAACGCGTAAAACAGCATAAAACGACTTTGTACTTTTGTATTATTCGTTTTTATTAATTGCGTCTATTTGAACGTGATTTCCAACGATCTGCAAAATGCTTCGAAAATGCTTATTTTAGCAACACAGCATGTTTTGAGTTTTATTCTGCGTTTTAACGCGCGTAAACAGCATAAAAACGACGAAATTTTTATTATTCGTTTTTTATTTTTATTGCGTCTATTTGAACGATTTCAACGATCTAAAATGCTTGAAAAATGCTTGTTTTAGCAAAACAGCACGTTTTGAGCTTTAATCTGCGTTTTAACGCGTAAAACAGCATAAAAATTTGAACGATTTCAATGGGATCTAAAAATGCTTGCCATTTTAGCAAAAACAGCACGTTTGAGCTTAAATCTGCGTTTTAACGCGTAAAACAGCATAAAACGACGAAATTTTTATTATTCGTTTTTATTAATATTGCTTCTATTTGAATGCAACGATTTCAACGATCTAAAAAATGCTTGAAAATGCTTATTTTAGCAAAACAGCACGTTTTGAGTTTTAATCTGCGTTTTAACGCGTAAAACAGCATAAAAAACGACGAAATTTTTATTAGTCGTTTTTTATTAATATTGCTTCTATTTGGAACGATTTCAACGATCCAAAATGCTTGAAAATGCTTATTTTGCAGCGCAGTACGTTTTGAGCTTTAATCTGCGCTCTTTAACGCGTAAAACAGCATAAAAAACGACGAATTTTTTATTATTCGTTTTTATTAATATTGCGTTATTTGAACGATTTCAACGATCTAAAATGCTTGAAAATGCTTATTTTAGCAAAACAGCACGTTTTGAGCTTTAATCAGCGTTTTAACGCGTAAACAGCATAAAAAGGACGAAATTTTTATTATTCGTTTTTATTAATATTGCGTCTATTTGAACGATTTAAACGATCTAAAAATGCTTGAAAATGCTTATTTTAGCAAAACAGCACGTTTTTGAGCTTTATTCTGCGTTTTAACGCGTAAAACAGCATAAAAACGACGAAATTTTTATTATTCGTTTTTATTAATATTGCGTCTATTTGAACGATTTCAACGATCTAAAAATGTTTGAAAATGCTTATTTTAGCAAAACAGCACGTTTGAGCTTTATTCTGCTTTTAACGCAAAACAGCATAAAAACGACGAAATTTTATTTGCCCGTTTTTTATTTTATTGCGTCTATTTGAACGATTTCAACGATCTAAAATGCTTGAAAATGTTTATTTTAGCAAAAACAGCACGTGTTTTGAGCTTTAATCTGCGTTTTAAACGCGCAAAACGGTAGCATAAAACGACGAATTTTTTATTATTCGTTTTTATTAATATTGTTTATTTGACCGATTTCAACGATCTGGAAAAATGTTTATTTTTAGCAAAAACAGCGTCTTGAGGCAATCTGCGTTTTATCGCGTAAAACAGCATAAAACCACGAAATTTTTATTATTCGTTTTTATTACATTAAGTGTCTATTTAAAACGATGTCAACGATCTAAAAATGCTTGAAAATGCTTATTTTAGCAAAACAGCACGTTTTGCTTCTTTATTCTGCGTTTAACGCGTAAAACAAAGCATAAAAACGACGAATTTTTATTATCTTCGTTTTTACACATTATGTCTATTTGAACGTGATTTTAACGATCTAAAATGCTCGAAAATGTTTATTTTAGCAAAACAGCACGTTTTGAGTTTTATCTGCGTTTAACGCGTAAAACAGCATAAAAACGACGAAATTTTTATTATTCGTTTTTTTATTAATATTGCGTCTATTTGAAACGATTTAAATCGACCTAAAAATGCTTGAAAAATGCTTATTTTAGCAAAACAGCACGTTTTGAGCTTTAATCTGCGTTTTAACGCGTAAAACAGCATAAAATGACGAATTTTTTATTATTCGCTTTTACATTATTACTTCGTTTGAACGATTTCAACGATCTAAAATGCTTGAAAATGCTTATTTTTAGAAAAACAGCACGTTTTGAGCTTTAATCTGCGTTTCAACGCGTAAACAGCATAAAACGACGACGAATTTTAATATTAATTGTTTTTATTAATATTGCTTCTATTTTGAACGATTTCAATGATCTAAAATGCTTGAAAATGCTTATTTTAGCAAAAAACAGCACCCTTTGAGCTTTAATCTGCGTTTTAACGCGTAAAACAGCATAAAACGACGAAATTTTATTATTCGTTTTATTAATATTGCTTCTATTTGAATGATTTCAACGATCTGGGTACCGCTTGGAAATGCTTATTTTAGCAAAACAGTATCGTTTTGAGCTGTAATCTGCGTTTTAACGCGCGTAAAATAGCATAAAAAACGACGAATTTTATTATTCGTTTTGCCATTATTGCGTCTATTTGAACGATTTCAACGGATCTAAAATGCTTGAAAAATGCTTATTTTAGCAGAACAGCACGTTTTTGAGTTTTATTCTGCGTTTTAACGCGTAAAACAGCATAAAACGACGAAATTTTTATTATCTGTTTTTATTTTATTGCGTCTATTTGAACGATTTCAACGACCTTAAAATGCTTGAAAATGCTTTATTTTAGCAAAAACAGCAAGTTTTGAGCTAATCTGCGTTTAACGCGTAAAACAGCATAAAAACGACGAATTTTTTTATTATTCGTTTTTTATTAATACCGTTTCTATTTTTGAACGATTTCAACGATCTAAAATGCTTGAAAAATGCTTATTATAAAAAAAAACAGCACGTTTTGAGCTTTAATCTGCGTTTTAACGCGCGTAAAACAACAGCATAAAACAACGAAATTTTATTATTCGTTTTTTATTTTATTGCGTCTATTTGAACGATTTCAACGATCTAAAATGCTTAAAATGTTTATTTTGTAAGCAAAACTGCACGTTTTGAGTTTTAACGCGCCCAACCGCCCACGAATTTAAGTTATCTGCCACGCCCTGTTTCGCACCATCTTGCGCCAGCTAAAACAGCAATGGCTTTTGAGTTTATTCTGCGTTTTAACGCGTAAACAGCATAAAAAACGACGAAATTTTTATTATTCGTTTTATTAATATTGCGTCTATTTGACCGATTTCAACGATCTAAAAATGCTTGAAAAATGCTTATTTTAAAGCAAAACAGCACGTTTGAGTTTTATTCTGCGTTTTAACGCGTAAAACAGCATAAAAACGACGAAATTTTTATTATTCGTTTTTATTTTATTGCGTCTATTTTAACGATTTCAACGATCTAAAATGCTTAAAATGCTTATTTTAGCAAAACTGCATCGTTTTGAGTTTTAATCTGCGTTTTAACGCGTAAAACAGCATAAAAAAACGACGAATTTTTTATTATTCGTTTTTATTAATATTGCTTCTATTTGAACGATTTCAACGATCTAAAATGTTTTTGAAAATGCTTATTTTAGCAAAACAGCACGTTTTGAGCTTTAATCTGCGTTTTTAACGCGTAAAACAGCAGCATAAAACGACGAATTTTTATTATTCGTTTTTAAGCTAAATATTGCTTCGTATTTGAACGATTTCAACAATCTAAAATGATTGAAAATGCTTATTTTAAAGCAAAGCAGCACGTTTTGAGCTTTAATCTCGCGTTTTAACGCGTAAAATGCGCTGGAAAAAACGACGAATTTTTATTATTCGTTTTTTATTACTATTGCTTCTATTTGAAATCTATTTCAACGATCTAAAATGCTTGAAAATGCTTTTATTTTAGCAAAACAGCACGTTTTTGAGCTTTAATCTGCGTTTTAACGCGTACGCATAAAAAACGACGAAATTTTTTATTATTCGTTTTTATTAATATTGCGTCAATTTGAACGTGATTTCAACGATCTGCTTTAAAAATGCTTATTTTAGCAAAACAGTTAATGTTTTGAGTTTTTATTCTGCGTTTTAACGCGTGCAAAACAGCATAAAAACGACGAAATTTTTATTATTCGTTTTTACTTTATTGCGTCGATTTGAACGATTTCAACGATCTAAAAATGCTTGAAAATGCTTATTTTAGCAAAACAGCACGTTTTGAGCTTTTAATCTGCGTTTTAACGCGTAAAACAGCATACAAAACGACGGTTTTTATTATTCGTTTTTACACATTGCGTCTATTTTGAAATCGGCATTTCAACGATCTAAATGCTTGAAAGTGTTTATTTTAGGGGCAAAATGTTAATGTTTTGAGCTTTATTCTGCGTTTTAACATCGCAGTAAATACAAAAAACGACGAAATTTTATTATCGTTTTGGCTTTTATTGCGCCCGTGATTTCAACGATCTAAAAATGCTTGAAAATGCTTTATTTTAGCAAAACAGCACGTTTTGAGCTTAATCTGCGTTTTAACGCGCAAAAACAGCATAAACGTGACGAGAAAGTGCATATTCGTTTTATTAATATTGCGTCTATTTGAAAACGATTTCAACGATCTTAAAATGCCTCCGAAAATGCTTATTTTGTTAAAACAGCACGTTTTGAGCCATTCTGCGTTTCTACCCGCGTAAACAGCATAACGACGAAGTTTTTATTATCTGTTTTTATTTTATACGTCTATTTGAACGATTTCAACGATCTAAATGCTTGAAAATGCTGCTTATTTTGTGCTGTAAAACAGCAAGTTTTGAGCTTTTAATCTGTGTTTTAACTCTCGTAAACAGCATAAACACGAATTTTTACTATTCGTTTTATTAATATTGCGTCCATTTTGAACGATTTCAACGATCTTAAAAATGTTTCGCTTATTTTAGCAAAACAGCACGCTTTAATCTGCGTTTTAACGCGTAAAACAGCATAAAAACGACGAATTTTTATTATTCCGTTTTATTAATATTGCGTCCATTTTAACGATTTCAACGATCTAAAATGCTTCTGAAAGCTTATTTTAGCAAAAACAAATACGTTTTGCTTTAATCTGCGTTTTAACGCGTAAACAGCATAAAACGACGATATTATTCAAGTATTAATATTGCGTCTATTTGAACGATTTCAACGATCTAAAATGCTTGAAAATGCTTTTTATTATTTTAGCAAAACAACAGCACGTTTTGAGCTTTAATCTGCGTTTTAACGCGCGTAAAACAGCATAAAAAACGACGAATTTTTTATTATTCGTTTTTATTAATATTACTCTATTTGAACGATTTCAAATCTAAAAATGCTTGAAAAATGCTTATTCTAGCGAAACAAAAGCACGTTTTGCTTTAATCTGCGTTTTAACGCGTAAACAGCATAAAAACGACGAAACTTTTATTCGTTTTATTAATATTGCGGCCCATTTGAACGTGATTTCGCTAACGATCTAAATGTTTGAAAATGCTATTTTAGCAAAATGTTAATGTTTTGAGCTTTCTTAATCTGCGTTTTATCATATGTAAAACAGCATAAAAAATGACGAATTTTATTATTCGTTTTTATTAATATTGTTTCTATTAAACGTAATTTCAACGATCTAAAAAATGCTTGAAAATGCTTATTTGCGCTAAAACAGCCATCGCCTTTGAGCTTTAATCCGCGTTTTAACGCGTAAAAACGGCAGCATAAAAACGTGACGAAGTATTATTCGTTTTTTTATTGCGTGGCCCACCGATTCCAACGATCTAAAATGCTTGAAAATGCTTATTTTAGCAAAACAGCACGTTTTGAGCTTTTAATCTGCGTTTCTTAACGCTTAAAACAGCATAAAAACGACGAAATTTATTATTCGTTTTATTAATACTGTTTTTCCCCATTTGAACGATTTCAACGATCTAAAATGCTTATTTTAGCAAAAACAAAGTATCGTTTTTGAGTTTTATTCCCTGCGTTTTAACGCGCGTAAAACAGCATAAAAAACGACGAAATTTTTATTATTATCTGTTTTTATTAATATTGCGTCTATTTGAACGATTTCCTACCCGATCTAAAAATGCTTGAAAATATATAGCAAAACAGCACGTTTTGAGCTTAATCTGCGTTTTAACGCGTAAACAGCATACAAAAACGACGAAATTTTTATTATTCGTTTTTATTAATATTGCGTCTATTTGAACGATTTCAACGATCTAAAATGCTTTGAAAAATGCTTATTTTAAGCAAAAAAACAGCACCGTTTTGATGCCTTTTAATCTGCGCGTTTTAGCGAAAATCAGCATAAAACGACGAATTTTTATTATTCGTTTTTATTAATATTGCTTCTATTTGAACGATTTCAAACGATCTAAAATGTGCTTGAAAAATTTTATTTTAGCAAAACAAGTTAATCGTTTTGAGCTTTAATCTGCGTTTAACGCGTAAAACAGCATAAAAAACGACGAAATTTCTATTAGTTCTCGTTTCTTTTAATAATATTGCGGCCTATTTGAACGTGATTTCAACGATCTAAAAATGCTTCAAAAATGTTTATTTTAAAGCAAAACAGCACGCCTTTTATTTTAATCTCATGTTTTAACGCGTAAAACAGCATAAAAACGTGACGAATTTTTTATTATTCGTTTTATTAATATTGCTTCTATTTGAACGATTTCAACGATTTTAAAATGTTTTAAAAAATGCTTATTTTAAGCGAAACAGCACGTTTTAGTTTTTTAATCTGCGTTTTAAGGAAAACAGCAAAAAAACGACGAAATTTTATAATTCTTTTTTTATTTATTGGGTCTATTTAAAACGACCGATCAAAAAATGCTTAAAAAAATGCTTTTTTTAGCAAAAAGGCACGTTTTGAGCCATTTTCCCGCGTTTTAACCGAAAACAGCTTTAAAAAAGACAAAATTTTTATTATTCGTTTTTTTTTTTATTGCGTCTATTTGAACGACCGATCAAAAATGTTTGAAAATGTTTTTTTTAAAAGCAAAACAGCACGTTTTGAGTTTTAATCTGCTTTTTTAACGCGTAAAAAAAAAAAAAACGACGAAATTTTTATTATTCGTTTTTAAAAAATTGCGTCTTTTGAACAAAATTTCCCAACGACTAAAATCCCCTTGAAAATGCTTATTTTAGCAAAAAAGCACGTTTTGGGGTTTTTTTCCCGCGTTTTAACGCGTAAAACAAATTAAAAAGGGACAAAATTTTTATTATTTCGTTTTTTTTTTATTGCGTCTTTTTGGGAACGATATCAACGATCAAAAATGTTTAAAAATTTTTTATTTTAGCAAACAGCACTTTTTTGAGTTTTTAATCTGGGTTTTAACTCGAAAAACAGAAAAAAAACGACAAATTTTTATTATTCGTTTTTTAATATTTTTTTTGGGAACGATTTTAAAAATCTAAAATGCTTGAAAAATTTTAAAAACAGCACGTTTTGAGCTTTAATCTGCGATTTAACGCAAAAAACAGCAAAAAAAAACGAGGGAATTTTTATTTTTTTCGTTTTTTATTAATATTGCGTCTTTTTAAGGGATTTCAACGATTAAAAAGGGTTTTGAAAACCCTTATTTTGAAAAACAAAGTTTTGAGTTTTTTAATCTGCTTTTTGGGCGTAAAAAAAAACACAAAAAAAATGCCCAAATTTTTTATTTTTTTCGTTTTTATTAAAATTGCTTCTTTTTAAAAACGATTTCAACGATCTATAATGTTTTTAAAAAATGCTTTTTTTAAAAGCAAAACAGCACGTTTTGAGTTTTTTTTTAAAGGCAAAAACAGCATAAAAAAGGGACGAAATTTTTATTATTCTTTTTTAAAATTGCGTCTTATTTGAACGATTTAAAGGGATCAAAAAAGGGTTTTTGAAAATGCTTTTTTTAAAAACAGCACTTTTTTAGCTTTATTCTGCGTTTAACGGGAAAAAACAGCATAAAAACGACGAAATTTTTTTTTCGTTTTTTTTAAATTATTGCGTCTTTTTTGGAGCGTTTTTCAAGGGGATCAAAAAATGCTTGAAAACCCTTTTTTTTAGAAAAACAGCACTTTTTGGGTTTAATCGCGTTTTAACGCGAAAACAGCATTACTAAAACGACGAAATTTTTATTATTCTTTTTTATTAATATTGCGTCTTTTTCCCAACGATTTAAAACGATTAAAATGCTTGAAAAAGGGAAGCAAAACAGCACTTTTTTGGTTTTTAATCTGCGTTTTAACGCGAAAAAACAGCATAAAAACGACGTTTTTTTTATTATTCTTTTTAAATTAATTATTGTTTTTTTTTGAACGTTTTCCCCAAGGGACCCCAAAAATGCTTGAAAATTTTTTTAAAAAGCAAAAAAAGTTTTGAGTTTTTCTGCTTTTTAAGGGCAAAACAGCATAAAAAACGACGAAAATTTTATTATTCGTTTTTATTAATATTGCGCCTTTTGAAGGGATTTAAACCGATCTAAAAGGGCTTGAAAATGCTTATTTTAGAAAAAACAGCAGGGTTTTTAGTTTTTAATCTGCGTTTTAACGCAAAACACAAAAAAAAAACGACGAATTTTTATTAATTGTTTTTTTTAAATTTTGTTTTTTTGAACGATTTCAACGATCAAAAAATGTTTTGAAAATGCTTTTTTTTTAGCAAAAAATTTTTTGAGTTTTACCCCTGCGTTTTAACGCGTAAAACGGGCAAAAAAAACACAAAATTTTTTATTATTCTTTTTTTATTAATTTTTGCGTCTATTTAAACGATTTCAACGTTTCAAAATGTTTTTGAAAAGTTTTTATTTTAGCAAAACAGCACGTTTTATTTTAAAATCAGCGTTTTTAAGGAAAAAAAGGGCATAAAAAACGAAAAAATTTTTATTATTCTTTTTTATTAATATTGCGTCTTTTTTAAACGATTTCAAATCTAAAATGTTTGAAAAGTTTATTTTAGAAAAAACAGCACTTTTTGGGTTTTAAACCTGCGTTTTAATGCAAAACAGTAAAAAAAACGACAAATTTTTTATTAATATTGCTTTTTATTTAAAACGATTTAAAACGATTTTAAAAATGCTTGAAAATGATTTTTTCCAGAAAAAACAGAAATTTTTTTGAATTTTTAATCTGCTTTTTTAACGCGTAAAGCAGCATAAAAAACGACGAAAATTTTTATTATTCTTTTTTATTAAATTGTTTTATTTGAACGTTTTCCCAACGATCTAAAATGCTTTTTAAAAATGCTTATTTTTAGCGAAAACAAAGCACGTTTTAATTTTTGCTTTTTAACGCGTAAACAGCTTTAAAAAACGACGAAATTTTTATTATTCGTTTTATTAATATTGCGTCTTTTTTAAAGATTTCAACGATCTAAAATGCTTAAAAAATGCTTTTTTTTTAAAAGGGCAAAAACGAAGTTTTGGTTTTTTAAATTTTTGTGTTTTTAACGCGAAAAAAAAAGCAAAAAAAACGACGAAATTTTTATTTTTTTCGTTTTTTTTTTTTATTGCGTCTATTTGAACGATTTCAACGATCAAAAAATTTGAAAATGTCATTTTTTAAAAAACAACACGTTTTGTTTTTAATCTGCGTTTTAACGCGTAAAACAGCAAAAAAAGGGACAAATTTTTTATTATTGTTTTTATTAATACTTCTATTTGAACGATTTCAACGATCAAAAAATGTTTGAAAAGCTTATTTTGGGAAAAAAACAACACGTTTTGACCCTTTTAATTTTTGCGTTTTAACGCGAAAAAACAGCTTTAAAAAACGACGAATTTTTATTACCCCTTTTTTATTAATATTGCGTCAAATTTTGGAAACAAATTTCAACGATCAAAAAATGTTTTTTAAAAATGCTTATTTTAAGAAAAACAGCACTTTTTTTTTTAATCTGCGTTTTAACGCGAAAACAGCATAAAATTCCCCAATTTTTATTAATCGTTTTATTAAAAATTTGCCTATTTAACGATTTCGACGTTTCAAAAAGGGCTTCTAAAAAATGTTTTATTTTAGAAAAAACAGCACGTTTTGAGTTTTTATTCTGCGTTTAACGCGTAAAACAGCAAAAAAAAAGACAAAATTTTTTTATTATTCTTTTTTTATTAATATTGGTCTTTTTGAACGATTTCAACGATCAAAAAATGCTTAAAAAATGCTTTTTTAAAAAGCAAAAAAGCACTTTTTGAGTTTTTAATCAGCGTTTTAACGCGAAAAAACAGCATAAAAACAAACAAAATTTTATTTTCTTTTTTTATTAATATTGCGTCTTTTTTGAACGACAACGATCAAAAAATGCTTAAAAAATGCTTATTTTAGCAAAACAGCACGTTTTGACCCTTTTAACTGCGTTTTAATGCATAAAACAGCATAAAAACACGAATTTTTTTTTTCCGTTTTTATTAATATTGCGTCTTTTTGGGAACGATTTCAACGTTTTTAAATGCTTGAAAATGCTTTTTTTAGCAAAAAAAATTTTTTGAGTTTTAATTCGTTTTAACACGAAAAAAAAAGCATAAAAAAAGACGAAATTTTTATTATTCGTTTTTTTTTTTTATTACTTTCTTTTAAAAAAC
>NW_027046599.1:0-23154 GCF_025399875.1 Dalotia coriaria | reverse complement strand
CACGTTTTGAGCTTTAATCTGCGCTTTAACGCGCAAAACAGCATAAAAACGACGATTTTTTATTATTCGTTTTTATTAATATTGCGTCTATTTGAACGATGTCAACGATCTAAAATGCTTGAAAATGCTTATTTTAGCAAAACAGCACGTTTGAGCTTTAACGCGTTTTAACGCGTAAACAGCATTTTCAAAAATGACGAATTTTTATTATTCGTTTTATTACTACGTTTTATTTAAACGATTTCAACGATCTAAAATGCTTGAAAATGCTTATTTTAGGAAAACAGCACGTTTGAGCTTAATCTGCGTTTTAACGCGTAAAACAGCATAAAACGACGAAATTTTTATTATCTGCTTTATTTTATTGCGTCTATTTGAACGATTTCAACGATCTAAAATGCTTGAAATGCTTATTTTAAAGCAAAACAGCACGTTTTGAGTTTATTCTGCGTTTTAACGCGTAAAAACAGCATAAAAAACGACGAAATTTTACATATTCATTTTTATGGCTGCGTCTATTTGGAACGATTTCAACGATCTAAAATGCTTGAAAATGCTTATTTTAGCAAAACAGCACGTTTTGAAAGCTTAATCTGCGTTTTAACGCGTTAAACAGTATAAAACGACGAATTTTTATTATTCGTTTTTATTAATATTGTTTTATTTGAACGATTTCAACGATCTAAAATGCTTGAAATGCTTATTTTAGCAAAACAGCACGTTTGAGCTTTAATCGCGTTTTAACGCCTAAAACAGCATAAAACGACGAATTTTTATTATTCGTTTTTTATTAATATTGCGTCTATTTGAACGATTTCCAACGATCTAAAAATGCTGGCACGCAGCTTTTATTTTAGCAAAACAGCACGTTTGAGCTTTTTAATCTGCGTTTTAACGCGTAAAACAGCATAAAGACGACGAATTTTTATTATTCGTTTTTATTAACATTGCTTCTATTTGAACGATTTCAACGATCTGGGCACAAAATGCTTGAAAATGCTTATTTTAGCAAAAACAGCACGTTTTGAGCTTTATTCTGCGCTTTAACGCGTAAACAGCATAAAAACGACGAAATTTTTATTATTCCGTTTTTATTAATATTGCGTCTATTTGAACGATTTCATCGATCTAAAAATGCTTGAAAATGCTTATATTAGCAAAACAGCACGTTTTGAGCTTTAATCTGCGTTTTAACGCGCGTAAAACAGCATAAAATGGACGAATTTTTTATTATTTTGTTTTATTAATATTGCTTCTATTTAAACGATTTCAACGATCTAAAAATGTGCTTGAAATGCTTATTTAAGCAGCAGCACGTTTTGAGCTTTAATCTGCGTTTAACGTAAACATATAAAAAAACGACGAAAATTTTATTATCTTTCGTTTTTATTACTGCTTTATTTGAACGATTTCACGATCTAAAATGCTTGAAAATGCTTATTTTGTGCTAAAACAGCACGTTTTTGAGTTTAATCTGCGCTTTAACGCGTAAAACAGCATAAAAACGACGAATTTTTTATTCGTTTTTATTATTATTGCGTCTATTTGAACGATTTCAACGATCTAAAATGCTTGAAAATGCTTATTTTAGCAAACAGCACGTTTTGATCTTTAATCTGCGTTTTAACGCGTAAAACAGCATAAAACGACGAATTTTTATTATTCGTTTTTATTAATATTGCGTCTATTTGAACGATTTTAACGATCTAAAATGCTTGAAAATGTTTTTATTTTAGCAAAACAGCACGTTTGAGCTTTAATCTGCGTTTTAACGCGTAAACAGCAAACGACGAATTTTTTATTATTCGTTTTTATTAATATTGCTTCTATTTGAACGATTTCAACGATCTAAAATGCTTGAAAATGCTTATTTTAGCAAAAAACAGCACGTTTTTGAGTTTTATTCTGCGTTTAACGCGTAAAAACAGCATAAAAACGACGAAATTTTTATTATTCGTTTTTATTAATAATATTGGTGTCTATTTGAACGATTTATCGATCTAAAATGCTTCTTCTGAAAATGCTTATATTAGCAAAACAGCACGTTTTGAGCTTTAATCTGCGTTTTAACGCGTAAAACAGCATAAAATGACGAATTTTTTATTATTTGTTTTTACAATATTGCTTCTATTTAAACGATTTCAACGATCTAAAATGCTTGAAAATGCTGGTTTAAGCAAAAAACAGCATCGTTTCTTGAGCTTTAATCTGCGTTTTAACGCGTAAAACAGCATAAAAAACGACGAAAATTTTATTATTCGTTTTTATTAATATTGCTTCTATTTGAACGATTTCAACGATCTAAACGCTTGAAAATGCTTATTTTAAAGCAAAACAGCACGTTTTGAGTTTTATTCTGCGTTTTAACGCGTAAAACAGCATGTAAAAACGACGAAATTTTTATTATTCATTTTTATTTTATTGCGTCTATTTGAACGATTTCAACGATCTAAAATGCTGAAAATGCTTATTTTAGCAAAACATCGTTTTGAGCTTTAATCTGCGTTTTAACGCGTTAAACAGCATAAAACGACGAATTTTTTATTATTCGTTTTTATTAATATTGTTTCTATTTGAACGATTTCAACGATCTAAAATGCTTGAAATGCTTATTTGAAAGCAAAACAGCACGTTTTGAGCTTTAATCTGCGTTTTAACGTCAAAACAGCATAAAAACGACGAATTTTTTATTATTCGTTTTTATTATTGCGTCTATTTGAACGATTTCAACGATTCAAAATGCTTGAAAATGTTTTATTTTAGCAAAACAGCACGTTTGAGCTTTAATCTGCGCTTTAACGCGCAAACAGCATAAAGACGACGAATTTTTTATTATTCGTTTTTATTAACATTACTCTATTTAAACGATTTCCAACGATCTAAAAATGCTTGGAAATGCTTATTTTAGCAAAAACAGCACGTTTGAGCTTTACCCGTTTAACGCGCGCAAAAACAGCATAAAACGACGAAATTTTTATTATTCGTTTTTATTAATATTGTGTCTATTTGAACGATTTCTACTGATCTAAATGCTTGAAAATGCTTATATTAGCAAAACAGCATCGTTTTGAGCTTTTAATCTGCGTTTTAACGCGTAAAACAGCATAAAATGACGAATTTTTATTATTATTTGTTTTTTATTAATATTGCTCTATTTAAAACGATTTCAACGATCTAAAATGCTTGAAAATGCTTATTTAAGCAAAACGCACGTTTTGAGCTTTAATCTGCGTTTTAACGCGTAAAACAGCATAAAACGACGAAAATTTATTATTCGTTTTTATTAATATTGCTTCTATTTGAACGATTTCAATGATTCAAAATGCTTGAAAATGCTTTTTTCTATTTTAGCAAAACAGCACGTTTTGAGTTTAATCTGCGCTTTAACGCGTAAAACAGCATAAAAAACGACGAATTTTATTATTCGTTTTATTATTATTGCGTCTATTTGAACGATTTCAACGATCTAAAAATGCTTGAAAATGCTTTATTTTAGCAAACAGCACGTTTTTGATCTTAATCTGCGTTTTAACGCGTAAAAACAGCATAAAAAACGACGAATTTTTATTATTCGTTTTATTAATATTGCGTCGGCTCTGCGATTTCAACGATCTAAAATGCTTGAAAAATGTTTTATTTTAGCAAAACAGCACGTTTTGAGCTTTAATCTGCGCGTTTTAACGCGTGTAAAAACAGCATAAAAACGACGAATTTTTATTATTCGTTTTTATTAATATTGCTTCTATTCTGAACGATTTCAACGATCTAAAATGCTTGAAAATGCTTATTTTGGCAAAACAGCACGTTTTATTTTTTATTCTGCGTTTCACCCGCGTAAAAACAGCATAAAAACGACGAAATTTTATTATTCGTTTTTATTAATATTGCGTCTATTTAAACGATTTCATCGATCTAAAATGCTTGAAAATGCTTATATTAGCAAAACAAAAGTTAATGTTTTGAGCTTTAATCTGCGTTTTAACGCGTAAAACAGCATAAAAAATGACGAATTTTTTATTATTTGTTTTTTATTAATATTGCTTCTATTAAAACGATTTCAACGATCTAAAATGCTTGAAATGCTTATTTAAGCAAAACAGCACGTTTTGAGTTTTAATCTGCGTTTTAACGCGCAAAACAGCATGTAAAACGACGAAAATTTTATTATTCGTTTTTATTAATATTGTTTCTATTTGAACGTGATTTAAACGATCTAAAAATGCTTGAAAATGCTTATTTTTTTAGCAAACAGCACGTTTGAGCGCTTTAATCTGCGCTTAACGCGTAAACAGCATAAAAACGTACGAATTTTTATTATTCGTTTTTACACATTATGTCTATTGGAACGATTTCAACGATCTAAAATGCTGAAAAATGTTTATTTTAGCAAAACAGCACGTTTTGAGTTTTAATCAGCGTTTTAACGCGTAAAAACAGCATGTAAAACACGAATTTTTATATTATTTCGTTTTTATTAATTGCTTCTATTTGAACGATTTCAACGATCTAAAATGCTTGAAAATGCTTATTTTAGCAAAACAGCACGTTTTGAGCTTTTAATCAGCGTTTAACGCGTAAACAGCATGCCCGACGAATTTTTTATTATTCCGTTTTTATTAATATTGCTTCTATTTGAACGATTTCAACGATGGAAAATGCTTGAAAATGCTTATTTTAGCAAAACAGCACGTTTTGAGCTTTAATCTGCGTTTAACGCGTAAACAGCATAAAACGACGAATTTTTTATTATTCGTTTTTATTAATATTGCTTCTATTTGAACGATTTCAACGATCTAAAATGCTGTGTAAATGCTTATTTTCAGCAAAACAGCACGTTTTGATTTTAATCTGCGTTTTAACGCGTAAAACAAAAGCATAAAAAACGACGAATTTTATTATTCGTTTTTATTAATATTGCGTCTATTTGAACACTTCAACGATCTAAAAATGCTTCTGAAAATGTTTTTATTTTAGCAAAAACAGCACGTTTGGAGCTTTTAATCTGCGTTTTAACGCGTAAAACAGCATAAAAAACGACGAATTTTATTATTCGTTTTTATTATTGCGTCTATTTTGAACGATTTCCCCAACGATCTAAAATGCTGGAAAATGTTTTTATTTTAGCAAACAGCACGTTTTGAGTTTTAATCTGCGTTTTAACGCGTAAAACAGCATAAAAACGACGAATTTTTATTATCTTTCGTTTTTATTAATATTGCTTCTATTTGAACGATTTCCCAACGATCGAAAATGCTTGAAAATGCTTATTTTAGCAAAAACAGCACGTTGAGCTTAAATCTGCGTTTTAACGCGTAAAACAGCATAAACGTACGAATTTTTTATTATTCGTTTTATTAATATTGCGTCTATTTGAATGATTTCAACGATCTAAAATGCTTGAAAATGTTTTTATTTTTAGCAAAACAGCACGTTTTGAGCTTTAATCTGCGTTTTAACGCGCAAAAACAGCATATAAAACGACGAATTTTACATTATTCGTTTTTATTAATATTGCTTCTATTTGAACGACTAACGATCTAAAAATGCTTTGAAAAGGCTTATTTAGCAAAACAGCACGTTTTGAGCTTTTATTCTGCGTTTTTAACGCGTAAAACAGCATAAAAACACGCATATTTTTATTATTCGTTTTATTAATATTATGTCTATTTGAACGATTTCAACGATCTAAAATGCTTGAAAATGCTTATTTTAGCAAAACAGTTAATGTTTTGAGCTTAATCTGCGTTTTAATGCGTGTTACATAAAACGACGAATTTTTATTATCTGCTTTTTATTAATATTGCTTCATTTGAAACGATTTCAACGATCTAAAAATGCTTGAAATGATTATTTTAGCAAAACAGCACGTTTTGAGTTTAATCTGCGTTTTAACGCTGTAAAGCAGCATAAAACGACGAAATTTTCATTATTCGTTTTTATTAATATTGCGTCTATTTGAACGATTTCAACGATTTAAAATGCTTGAAAATGCTATTTTAGCAAAACAGCATGTTTTGAGTTTAATCTGCGTTTTACAAGCGTAAAACAGCATAAAAATGACGAAATTTTTATTATTCGTTTTTGGTTTTATTGCGTTCCATATTTGAACGATTTCAACGATCTAAAATGCTTGAAAATACTTATTTTAGCAACACAGCACGTTTTGAGTGTTAATCTGCGTTTTTAATCGCGTAAAACAGCATAAAACGACAAAATTTTATTATCTGTTTTTTATTAATATTATAAATTGCCTTGAACGATTTCAATGATCTAAAATGCTGAAAATGCTTATTTTAGCAAAACAGCACGTTTTGAGTTTAATCTGCGTTTTAACGCGTAAAACAGCATAAAACGACAAAATTTTTATTATTCGTTTTTTCTTCAATATTGCGGCCTATTTGAACGATTTCAACGATCTAAATGCTTGAAAATGCTTATTTTAGCAAAACAAGCACGTTTTGAGCTTTAATCTGCGTTTTAACGCGTAAAACAGCATAAAAACGACGAATTTTTTATTATTCGTTTTTATTAATATTGCTTCTATTTGAACGATTTCAACGATCTAAAATGCTTGAAAATGCTTATTTTAGCAAAACAGCACGTTTTGAGCTTTTAATCTGCGTTTTAACGCTTATAATGGTGCTACAAAAACGACGAAATTTTTATTATTCGTTCGTTTTTTATTAATATTGCGTCTATTTGGAACGATTTCAACGATCTAAAATGCTTGAAAATGCTTTATTTGCTAAAAACAGCACGTTTTGAGCTTAATTCCGCGTTTTAACGCGTAAAACAGCATAAAAACGACGAAATTTTTATTATTCGTTTTTATTTTTATTGCGTCTATTTGAAACGATTTCAACGATTCAAAATGTTTTGAAAATGCTTATTTTAGCAAAACAGCACGTTTTGAAAGCGTTAATCTGCGTTTTAACGCGTAAAACAGCATAAAAACGACGAATTTTTATTATTCGTTTTTATTAATATTGCTTCTATTTGCCCGATTTCAACGATCTAAAATGCTTGAAAAATGCCTATTTTGCAAAACAAAGCACGTTTTGAGTTTTATTCTGCGTTTTAACGCGCAAAACAGCATAAAAAACGACGAAATTTTTATTATTCGTTTTTATTACTATTGCGTCTATTTGAACGATTTCAACGATCTAAAATGCCGAAAATGCTTATTTTAGCAAAACAGCACGTTTTGAGCTTTTAACCGCGTTTTAACGCGTAAAACAAAGCATAAAAATGACGAATTTTTTATTATTCGTTTTTATTAATATTGCTTCTATTTAAAACGATTTCAACGATCTAAAATGCTTGGAAATGCTTATTTTAGCAAAACAGCACGTTTTGAGTTTTAATCTGCGTTTTAACGCGTAAAACAAAAGCATAAAACGACGAAATTTTTATTATTCGTTTTTATTTTTGTATTGCGTCTTATTCGAACGATTTCAACGATTCAAAAATGCTTCGAAAAATGCTTATTTTGCTAAAACAGCACGTTTGAGTTTATTCTGCGTTTTAGCGTAAAACAGCATAAAAACGACAAAATTTTTATTATTCTTTTTTATTAAATTGTTTATTTGAACGATTTAACGATCAAAATGCTTAAAAAGCTTAAAAACAAAACAGCATTTTGGCTTTTTTCGCGTTTTAAGGAAAACAGAAAAAAACGACGAATTTTAATTATTCGTTTTTATTAATATTGCGTTATTTGAACGATTTAAACGATCAAAATGTTTGAAAATGCTTTTTTTAGCAAAACAGCACGTTTTGAGTTTTTAATCGCGTTTTACGAAAAAAACCATAAAACGACGAATTTTTTTTTTTTCTTTTTTTTATTAATATTTTTAGAACGATTTCAAGGGTAAAAAATGCTTAAAAGTTATTTTAGCAAACAGCACGTTTTGAGTTTTAAACCCGCTTTTTAACGCAAAACAGCATAAAACGACGAAATTTTAATTTTTTTTTATTAATATTGCGTCTATTTGAACGATTTCAACGTTTTAAAAATGTTGAAACTTATTTTAGCAAAACAGCACGTTTTGAGTTTTTAATCTGCGTTTTAAGCGTCCGCATAAAACGACGAATTTTTTATTATTCGTTTTTTTTTTATTGCTTATTTGAACGATTTCAACGATCTAAAATGCGAAAATGTTATTTTACCCAAACAGCACTTTTTGAGCTTAATCTGCTTTTTAAACGGAAAAGAAAAAACGACGAAATTTTTTTAATTCTTTTTTAATTTTCTTTTTTGAACGATTTACGATTAAAATGCGAAAAAATTTTAAAAACAGCACGTTTTGAGCTTTTTTCTGCGTTTTAACGCAAAAAACAGCATAAAAACACAAAATTTTTTTATTATTCGTTTTTATTTATTGCGCCTATTTGAACGATTTCAACGACTAAAATGCTTAAAAAATGCTTATTTTGCAAACAGCACGTTTTGAGTTTTAATCTGCTTTTTAACGCAAAACAGCAAAAAAGACGATTTTTTATTATTTTTTTTTAAAATTTTGCTTCATTTGAACGATTTAAACGATCTAAAGCGAAAATGCTTTTTTTAGAAAAAACACCCGTTTATTTACTGCGTTTTTAACGCGTAAAAAGCATAAAACGACAAAATTTTATTATTCTTTTTTATTAATTTGGGTTTTTGAACGATTTAAACGATCTAAAATGCTTGAAAATGCTTATTTTTAGCAAAACAGCACGTTTTGAGCTTTATTCTGCGTTTTAACGCGTAAAACAGCATAAAACGACAGAGAATTTTTTATTATTGCGTTTTTTTATTTTTTATTGCGTCTATTTGAACGATTTCAACGATCTAAAATGCTTGAAATTGCTTATTTTAGCAAAACAGCACGTTTTGAGCTTTAATCTGCGCATTTTTAACGCGTAAAACAACATAAACACGGCGAAATTTTTATTGATACGTTTTTTAATATTGCTTCTATTTGGGCGTTTCAACGATCTAAAACGCTTGAAAATGCTTATTTTAGCAAAACAGCGTTTTAGGCTTTTATTCTGCGTTTTTAACGCGTAAAACAGCATAAAAACGGCAGAAATTTTTATTCGTTTTATTTTTATTGCGTCTATTTGAACGGTTCGACGATCTAAAATGCTTGAAAATGCTTATTTTAGCAAAACAGCGCGTTTTGGGCTTTATTCTGCGTTTTAACGCGTAAAAGGCAACATAAAACGACGAAATTTTTATTATTGGTTTTATTTTTGTGCGTCTGTTGTACGATTTCAACGATCTAAAATGCTTGAAAATGCTTATTTTAGCAAAACAGCACGTTTTGAGCTTTAATCAGCATTTAACGCGTAAAACAACATAAAACGACGAAATTTTTATTATTCGTTTTTTATTAATATTGCGTCTATTTAGCGAGACGATTTCCAACGATCTAAAATGCTTGAAAATGCTTTATTTTAGCCGACAGCGCGTTTTGGCTTTATTCTGCGTTTTTAACGCGTAAAACAGCATAAAAACGACAGATTTTTTATTATTCGTTTTTTATTAATATTGCTTCTATTTGAACGGTTCAGCGATCTAAAATGCTTGAAAATGCTTATTTTTAGCAAAACAGCACGTTTTGAGCTTTAATCTGCGTTTTAACGCGTAAAACAGCATAAAACGACGAAGAATTTTTACTTTATTATTCGTTTTTTTTTTTTTAATATTGCTTCTGTTTGAACGATTTCAGCGATCACAAAACGCTTGAAAATGTATTTTAGCAAAACAGCACGTTTGAGCTTTATTCTGCGTTTTAACGCGTAAAACAGCATAAAACGGCAAAATTTTTATTATTCGTTTTTATTTTTGTGCGTCTATTTGAACGGTTCAACGATCTAAAATGCTTGAAAATGCTTATTTTAGCAAAACCCAGCACGTTTGAGCTTTATTCTGCGTTTTTTAACGCGTAAAACAGCATAAAACGGGCGAAATTTTTTATTTTCGTTTTTATTTTTTATTGCGTCATTTGAAGACGATTTCAACGATCGTCTTGAAAATGCTTATTTAGCAAAACAGCACGTTTGAGCTTTTAATCTGCGTTTTAACGCGTAAAACAGCATAAAATGACGAATTTTATATTATTCATTTTTATTAATATTGCTTCTATTTGAACGATTTCAACGATCTAAAATGCTTGAAAATGCTTATTTATGAAACAGCGTTTGGGCTTTTATTCTGCGTTTTAACGCGTAAAACAGCATAAAACGACGAAATTTTATTATTCGTTTTTTTATTTTGTGCGTCTATTTGAACGATTTCAACGCGATCTAAAATGCTTGAAATTGCTTATTTTTAGCAAAACAGCACGTTTGAAGCTGAAATCTGCGTTTTAACGTAAAACAACGCAAAAACTGACGAAATTTTTATTATTCGTTTTTTAATATTTAGCTATTTGACGATTTCAACGATCGACAGCGAAAATGCTTATTTTAGCAAAACAGCACGTTTTGAGCTTTTATTCTGCGTTTTTAACGCGTAGAAACAGCATAAAAACGACAGAATTTTTGGTAATTCGTTTTTATTTTTATTGCGTCTATTTGGTGTTTCGACGATCTAAAATGCTTGAAAATGCTTATTTTAGCAAAACAGCGCGTTTTGAGCTTTATTCTGCGTTTTAACGCGTAAAACAGCATAAAACGACGAAATTTTTATTATTGGTTTTATTTTTTTATTGCCTCTATTTGTACGATTTCAACGATCTAAAATGCTTGAAATGCTTATTTTAAGCAAAACAGCACGATTTTGAGCTTCCCAATCAGCGTTTAACTTGGCGTAAAAACAACATAAAACGACAGAGGAATTTTTATTATTCGTTTTTATTAATATTGCGTCTATTTGAACGATTTCAACGATCCGTCTTGAAAATGCTTATTTTAGCAAAACAGCACGTTTGAGCTTTAATCTGCGTTTTTAACGCGTAAAACAGCATAAAATGACAGATTTTATATTATTCGTTTTTAATTAATATTGCTTCTATTTGAACGATGATTTCAACGATCTAAAATGCTTGAAAATGCTTATTTTAGCAAACCAGCACGTTTGAGCTTTATTCTGCGTTTTAACGCGTAAAAAGCAGCATAAAACGGCATTTTTTATTATTCGTTTTTTTTATTTTTTATTTGCGTCTATTTGAACGATTTCAACGATCTAAAATGTGAAATTGCTTATTTTAGCAAAACAGCGCGTTTTTTGAGCTTTAATCTACGCGTTTTTAACGCGTAAAACGTATAAAGCAGGCGAGAATTTTTATTATTCGTTTTTTTTTAATATTTAGCTTCTATTTGAACGGTTTAGCGATCTAAAACGCTTGAAAATGCTTATTTTAGCAAAACAGCACGTTTTGAGCTTTATTCTGCGTTTTAACGCGTAAAACAACATAAAAACGACAGAAATTTTTTATTATTCGTTTTTATTTTATTGCGTCTGTTTGAACGGTTTCGACGATCTAAAATGCTTGAAAATGCTTATTTTATAAAACAGCACGTTTGAGCTTTATTCTGCGTTTTTAACGCGTAAAACGTATAAAACGGCAAAATTTTGTATTGCGAAGTTTTATTTTATTGCGTCTATTTGGCGCGGTTTCAACGATCTAAAATGGCGAAATGCTTATTTTAGCAAAACAGCGCGTTTTTTTTGAGCTTTAATCAGCGTTTTTAACGCGTAAACAGCATAAAAACGACGGAATTTTATTATTCGTTTTTATTAATATTGCGCGTCTATTTGAACGATTTCAACGATCTAAAAATGCTTGAAAATGCTTATTTTAGCAAAACAGCACGTTTTGAGCTTTATTCTGCGTTTAACGCGTAAAACAGCATAAAAACGGCAATTTTTTTTATTATTCGTTTTTATTAATGGTAGCTATATTTGAAGACAGTTCAACGATCTAAAATGCTTGAAAATGCTTATTTTAGCAAAACAGCACGTTTGAGCTTTAATCTGCGTTTTAACGCGTAAAACAGCATAAAAACGACGAAATTTTATTATTCGTTTTTTTTTTTAATATTGCTTCATATTTGAACGATTTCAGCGATCTAAAACAGCAGAAAATGCTTATTTTTAGCAAAACAGCACGTTTTGGAGCTTTATTCTGCGTTTTAACGCGTAAAACAACGCATAAAACGACGAAGAGAATTTTTTATTATTCGTTTTTTTATTTTTATTGCGTCTATTTGAACGATTTCAACGATCTAAAATGCTTGAAAATGCTTATTTTAGCATAAAACAGCACGTTTTGAAGGCTTTATTCTGCGTTTTAACGCGTAAAACAGCATAAAAACGACGAAATTTTTATTTTTCGTTTTTATTTTTTATTACGTCTATTTGAACGATTTCAACGATCTAAAATGCTTGAAAATGCTTATTTTAGCAAAACAGCACGTTTTGAGCTTTAATCAGCACGTTTTAACGCGTAAAACAGCATAAAAACGACGAAATTTTTATTATTTGTTTTATTAATATTGCGTCTATTTAGACGATTTCCAACGATCTAAAATGCTTGAAAATGCTTATTTTAGCAAAACAGCACGTTTTGAGCTTTTAATCTGCGTTTTAACGCGTAAAACAGCAAAACGACGAATTTTTTTTTATTATTTGTTTTTTTTTTTTTTTATTAATATTTAGCTTCTACTTTGAACGATTTCCAACGATCTAAAATGCTTGAAAATGCTTATTTTGTAGCAAAACAGCGCGATTTGGCAGGCTTTAATCACAGGTTTTAAGCGCGTAAAACAGCATAAAACGACGGAAATTTTTATTATTCGTTTTTTATTAATATGCGCGTCTATTTGAACGATTTCAACGATCTAAAATGCTTGAAAATGCTTATTTTAGCAAAACAGCGGAA
Organism: Dalotia coriaria; assembly: GCF_025399875.1. NCBI lineage: Eukaryota > Metazoa > Arthropoda > Insecta > Coleoptera > Staphylinidae > Dalotia > Dalotia coriaria. The sequence goes on along the minus strand of NW_027046599.1, from coordinate 10,285 downwards.
GGCATTCTGCGTTTTTTAACGCGTAAAACATAAACGACAGAAATTTTTTATTATTCGTTTTTTTTTTTTTAATGTTATACTGTTGAACGGTTCAGCGATCTAAAGAAGCAGCAGAAAATGCTTATTTTAGCAAAACAGCACGTTTTGAGCTTTATTCTGCGTTTTAATAGCGCGTAAAACAGCGCATAAAACGACGAAATTTTTATTATTCGTTTTTTATTTTTATTACGTCTATTTGAACGATTTCGACGATCTAAAATGCTTGAAATGCTTATTTTAGCAAAACAGCACGTTTGAGCTTTATTCTGCGTTTTAGCGTAAAACAACATAAAAACGGCCGAAATTTTTTATTATTCGTTTTTATTTTTATTGCGTCTATTTGAACGATTTCAACGATCTAAAATGCTTGAAAATTGCTTATTTTAGCAAAACAGCACGTTTTGAGCTTTATTCTGCGTTTTAACGCGTAAAGGCAACATAAAACGACGAAATTTTTATTATTCGTTTTTATTTTTATTGCGTCTATTTAGACGATTTCAACGACCTAAAAGCGAGAAATGCTTATTTTAGCAAAACAGCACGTTTTGAGCTTTAATCTGCGTTACAGCGTGTAAAATAGCATAAAGAGCGACAAATTTTTATTCGTTTTTTTTTTTATTAATGGCCAGCCTTCCTATTTGAAGACAGATTCAACGATTTAAAATGCTTTAAAATGCTTGTACAGCAAAACAGCGATTTGAGCTTTTAATCTGCGTTTTTAACGCGTAAAACAGCATAAAACGGCAGAAATTTTTTATTATTCGTTTTTATTAATGTGCGTCTATTTGAACGATTTCAACGATCTAAAAATGCTTGAAATGCTTATTTTTAGCAAAACAGCACGTTTTGAGCTTTTATTCTGCGTTTTAACGCGTAAACAACATAAAACGACGAAATTTTTATTATTCGTTTTTATTTTATTGCGCGTCTATTTGAACGATTTCAACGATCTAAAATGCTTGAAAATGCTTATTTTAGCAAAACAGCACGTTTTGAGCTTTAATCTGCGTTTTAACGCGCCGGCAACATAAAACGACAGATTTTTTATTATTCGTTTTATTAATATTGCTTCTATTTGAACGATTTCAACGATCTAAAATGCTTGAAAATGTATTTTAGCAAAACAGCACACGTTTGAGCACAATCCAGCGTTTTAACGCGTAAAACAGCATAAAACGACGAAATTTTTATTATTCGTTTTTTATTAATATTGCGTCTATTTGAACGATTTCAACGATCTAAAATGCTTGAAAATGCTTATTTTATAGCAAAACAGCACGTTTTGAGGCTTTAATCTGCGTTTTAGCGCGTAAAACAGCATAAAATGACAGATTTTTATATTATTCGTTTTTATTAATATTGCTTCTATTTGAACGGGGATTTCCAGCGATCTAAAATGCTTGAAAATGCTTATTTTAGCAAAACAGCACGTTTTGGGCTTTATTCTGCGTTTTCGCGCGTAAAACAGCTTTAAAACGACAGCAGGAATTACACCAGTATTCGTTTTATTTTTATTGCGTCTATTTGAACGATTCAACGATCTAAAATGCTTGAAATTGCTTATTTTAATAAAACAGCACGTTTGAGCTTTAATCTACGTTTTAACGCGTAAAAGAGCAACATAAAACGACAGAATTTTTATTATTCGTTTTTTTTTTTTTTTAATGTTAGCTCTATTTGAACGATTTCAACGATCTAAAACAGCAGAAATGCTTATTTAGCAAAACAGCACGTTTTGAGCTTTATTCTGCGTTTAACGCGTAAAACAGCATAAAACGACAGAAATTTTTATTATTCGTTTTTTTTTATTTTTATTGCGTCTATTTGAACGATTTCGACGATCTAAAATGCTTGAAAATGCTTATTTTAGCGAAACAGCACGTTTGAGCTTTATTCTGCGTTTAGCGCGTAAAACAGCATAAAAACGACGGAAATTTTATTATTGGTTTTATTTTTATTGCGTCTATTTGTACGATTTCAACGATCTAAATGCTTGAAAATGCTTATTTTAGCAAAACAGCACGTTTTTGAGCACAATCAGCGTTTTAACGCGTAAAACAGCATAAAACGACGAAATTTTTATTATTCGTTTTTTTTTATTAATATTGCGTCTATTTGAACGATTTCAACGATCTAAAATGCTTGAAAATGCTTATTTTAGCAAAACAGCGTTTTGAGCTTTATTCTGCGTTTTAACGCGTAAAACAGCATAAAACGACAGATTTTTTATTAGCCGTTTTTTTATTTAATATTGCTTCTATTTGAACGATTTCAACGATCTAAAATGCTTGAAAATGCTTATTTTAGCAAAACAGCACGTTTGAGCTTTAATCTGCGCAACGCGTAAAACAGCCTCTAAAACGACAGAAATTTTATTGTTATTTACGTTTTTAATATTGCTTCTATTTGAACGATTTCAGCGTCTAAAACGGCAGAAATGCTTATTTTAGCAAAACAGCACGTTTTGAGCTTTATTCTGCGTTTTTAACGCGTAAACAGCATAAAAACGACGGAAATTTTTATTATTCGTTTTATTTTGTGCGTCTGTTGAACGATTTCAACGATCTAAAATGCTTGAAAATGCTTATTTTATGAAACAGCACGTTTTGAAGGCTTTATTCGTTTTTTAACGCGTAAAACAACATAAAACGACGAAATTTTTATTTTCGTTTTTTATTTTATTGCGTCTATTTGAACGATTTCCAACGATCTAAATGCTTAGAAAATGCTTATTTTAGCCGCAAAACAGCACGTTTTGAGCTTTAATCAGCGGGCAACGCGTAAAACAGCATAAAACGACGAAATTTTTATTATTTGTTTTATTAATATTGCGTCTATTTGAACGATTTCAGCGATCAAAATGCTTGAAAATGCTTATTTTAGCAAAACAGCACGTTTTGAGCTTTAATCTGCGTTTAATAACGCGTAAAACAGCATAAAAACGACGAATTTTTTATTATTTGTTTTTATTAATATTGCTTCATTTGAACGATTTCAACGATCTAAAATGCTTGAAAATGCTTATTTTGCTTAAAACAGCACGATTTGAGCTTTAATCTGAGTTTTAACGCGTAAAACAGCATAAAACGACGAAGGTACATTATTCGTTTTATTAATATTGCGTCTATTTAGACGATTTCAACGTCTAAAATGCTTTGAAAATGCTTATTTTGCCAAAACAGCACGTTTTGAGCATTCTGCGCGTTTTAACGCGTAAAACAGCGCATAAAACGGCAAATTTTTATTATTCGTTTTTATTTTTTATTGCGTCTATTTGAACGATTTCGACGATCTAAAATGCTTGAAAATGCTTATTCTAGCAAAACAGCACGTTTTGAGCTTTAATCTGCGTTTTAACGCGTAAAACGCTTATAAAACGACGAATTTTTATTATTCGTTTTTTATTAATATTGCGTCTATTTGAACGATTTCAACGATCTAAAAATGCTTGAAAGTGCTTATTTTAGCAAAACAGCACGTTTTTGAGCTTTAATCTGCGTTTTTAACGCGTAAAGAGCAGCATAAAACGACGAATTTTTTATTATTCGTTTTTTATTAATGTGCTTCTATTTGAACGATTTACAACGATCTAAAATGCTTGAAAATGCTTATTTTTAGCAAAACAGCACGTTTTTGAGCTTTTATTCTGCGTTTAACGTAAACAACATAAAAACGACGAAATTTTATTATTTCGTTTTTATAAATATTGCTTCTATTTGAACGATTTCCAGCGATCTAAAAATGCTTGAAAATGCTTATTTAGCAAAACAGCACGTTTTGAGCTTTTAATCAGCGTTTTAACGCGTAAACAGCATAAAAACGACGAATTTTTTATTTATCGTTTTTATTAATATGCGTCTATTTGAACGATTTCAGCGATCTAAAATGCTTGAAAATGCTTATTTTAGCAAAACAGCACGTTTTGAGCTTTAATCAGCGTTTAACGCGTAAAACAGCATAAAACGACGAAATTTTTTATTATTTGTTTTTTTATTAATGTGCGTCTATTTGAACGATTTCCAACGATCTAAAATGCTTGAAAATGCTTATTTTAGCAAAACAGCACGTTTGCAGGCTTTTAATCTGCGTTTTAACGCGTAAAAACAGCATAAAAACGACGGACATGCATTCGTTTTTTGTTAATAATGCGAAAGCTTCTATTTGAACGATTTCCAACGATCTAAAATGCTTGCAGAAATGCTTATTTTAGCAAAACAGCACGTTTTGAGCTTTAATCTGCGTTTTTTAACGCGTAAAACAGCATAAAAACGACGACATTTTATTCGTTTTATTAATATTGCGTCTATTTGAACGGTTTCGCAACGATCTAAAATGCTTGAAAATGCTTATTTTAGCAAAACAGCACGTTTTGAGCTTTAATCAGCGTTTTAACGCGTAAACAGCGACGACGAAATTTTTATTGTTTGTTTTTATTAATATTGCATATTTGAACGATTTCAACGATCTAAAATGCCCAGAAAATGCTTATTTTAGCAAAACAGCACGATTTGAGCTTTAATGCGTTTTAGCGTAAAACAGCATAAAACGGCAAGAAATTTTGTGTCGTTTTTATTAATATTGCACGTCTATTTGGAACGGTTACAGCGATCCTAAAAATGCTTGAAAATGCTTTATTTTAGCAAAACAGCACGTTTTTGAGGCTTTATTCTGCGTTTTAGCGCGTAAAGAGCAGCTAAAACGATGAATTTTTTATTATTCGTTTTTTTATTAATATTGCTTCTGTTGAACGATTTCAACGTCTAAAATGCTTGAAAATGCCTATTTTAGCAAAACAGCACGTTTTGGGCTTTAATCTGCGTTTTTTACCCAACGTAAAACAGCATAAAACGACGAATTTTATTATTCGTTTTTTTATTAATATTGCTTCTATTTGAACGATTTCAGCGATCTAAAATGCTTGAAAATGCTTATTTTTATGGAAACAGCACGTTTTGAGCTTTTAATCTGCGTTTTAACGGCAAAACACAAAACGACGAAATTTTTTATTATTCAGGTTTTATTAATATTGCGTCTGTTGAAAGACGATTTCAGCGATCTAAAATGCTTGAAAATGCTTATCTTAGCAAAACAGCACGTTTTGGCGGGCTTTAATCTGCGTTTTAACGCGTAAAACAGCATAAAAATTACAGATTTTATTATTCGTTTTTATTAATATTGCTTCTATTTAAACGATTTCCAGCGATCTAAAATGCTTGAAAATGCTTATTTTAGCAAAACAGCACGTTTGAGCTTTAATCTGCGTTTTAACGCGTAAAACAGAATAAAACGGTAAATTTTTTATTATTCGTTTTTTTTAATATTAGCTTCTATTTGAACGATTTCAACGATCTAAAATGGTTGAAGATGCTTATTTTAGCAAAACAGCACGTTTGAGCTTTAATCTGCGTTTAACGCGTAAAACAGCATAAAAACGACGAATTTTTTTTTTATTATTCGTTTTTTTATTAATGGCCGTCTATTTGGCAGACGATTTCAACGATCTAAAATGCTTGAAAATGCTTATTTTAGCAAAACAGCACGTTTGAGCTTTGTTATTCTGCGTTTTAACGCGTAAAACAGCATAAAAACGACGAAATTTTATTATTCGTTTTTTTTTATTTTTATTTGCGTCTATTTGAACGATTTCCAACATTACAAAGCTTGAAAATGCTTATTTAGCGTAAAACAGCACGTTTTGAGCTTTTAATCTGCGTTTTAACGTGTAAAACAGCATAAAACGACAAATTTTTATTATTCGTTTTTTTTATTAATGGTAGCTTCTATTTGTAGCGAACGATTTCAGCGATCTAAAATGCTTGAAATTTGCTTATTTTATGTAAAACAGCACGTTTGAGCTTTAATCTGCGTTTTAGCGCGTAAAACAACATAAAACGACAGGAATTTTTTATTATTCGTTTTTAAGTAATATTACTTCTATTTGAACGATTTCAGCGATCTAAATGGCAGAAAATGCTTATTTTAGCAAAACAGCACGTTTTGAGCTTTTAATCTGCGTTTTAACGCGTAAAACGCTTATAAAACGACGAAATTTTTATTATTCGTTTTTATTAATATTGCGTCTATTTGAACGATTTCAACGATCTAAAATGCTTGAAAATGCTTATTTTAACCGACAGCACGTTTTGAGGCTTTAATCAGCGTTTTAACGCGTAAAACAGCATAAAACGACGAAATTTTTATTTTTTCGTTTTTTATTTTTATTGCGTCTATTTGGTGATTTCAACGATCTAAAAATGGCGAGTAAAGCGACTTTGCGAAACAGCGTTTGAGGCTTTAATCAGCGTTTAGCAGCGTAAACAGCATAAGAAACGACAGAATTTTTATTATTTGTTTTTTTATTAATGTTGCGTCTATTTAGCGAACGATTTCAACGATCTAAAATGCTTGAAATGCTTATTTTGGCAAACAGCACGTTTGAGCTTTAATCTGCGTTTTAACGCGTAAACAACATAAAAAACATTGAATTTTTTATTATTTGTTTTATTTAATGTTGCTTCTATTTGAACGATTTCAACGATCTAAAATGCTTGAAAATGCTTATTTTTGTAAAACAGCACGGTGAAGGCTTAATCACAGGTTTTAACGCGTAAAACTGGCACAAAACGACGAAATTTTATTCGTTTTTTATTAATATTTGCGTCTGTTGAACGATTTCAACGATCTAAAATGCTTGAAAGTAGCATTTTTAGCAAAACAGCACGTTTTGAGCTTTTATTCTGCGTTTTAACGCGTAAAACAGCACTCGGCTGACAGAATTTTATTATTCGTTTTTTTTTTTTTTTTTTTTATTTTTTATTGCACGTCTATTTGAACGATTTCGACGATCTAAAATGCTTGAAAATGCGCTTATTTTAGCAAAACAGCACGTTTGAGCGCAATCTGCGTTTTAACGCGTAAAACAGCATAAAAACGACGAAATTTTTATTATTCGTTTTTTATTAATATTGCATCTATTTACGAACGATTTCAACGATCTAAAATGGCAGAAATGATTATTTTAGCAAAACAGCACGTTTTGAGCTTTTAATCTGCGTTTTAACGCGTAAAACAGCATAAAACGACGAAGTTTTATTATTCGTTTTTTATTAATATTGCTTCTATTTGAATGGTTTCAACGTCTAAAATGCTTGAAAATGCTTATTTTAGCAAAACAGCACGTTTGAGCTTAATCTGCGTTTTTAACGCGTAAAACAGCATAAAACTGACAGATTTTTATTATTCGTTTTTTATTAATGTGCGTCTGTTGAACGATTTCAACGATCTAGATAAGCGCTGAAATGGTAATTTTAGCAAAACAGCACGTTTTGAGCTTTTATTCTGCGTTTTAACGCGTAAAACAGCATAAAACGACAAAATTTTTATTATTCGTTTTATATTTTGTTGCGTCTATTTGAACGGTTCAACGATCACAAAATGCTTGAAAATGCTTATTTTAGCAAAACAGCACGTTTTAGGCTTTAATCTGCGTTTTAATGCGTAAAACAGCATAAAAACGACGAATTTACATTATTCGTTTTTTATTAATATTGCTTCTATTTTAAACGATTTCACGATAATGCTTGAAAATGCTTATTTTAGCAAAACAGCACGTTTTGAGCTTTAATCAGCGTTTTAACGCGTAAAACATAAAACGAGAAATTTTTATTATTCGTTTTATTAATATTGCGTCATTTGAACGATTTCAACGATCTAAAATGCTTGAAAATCTTATTTTAAAAAACAGCACGTTTTGAGCTTTAATCTGCGTTTTAACGCGTAAAACAGCATAAAAACGAAATTTTTATTATTCGTTTTTATTAATTACTATTTGAACGATTCAAGATCTAAAATGCTTGAAAAATGCTTTTTTAGCTAAAGCTATGCACGTTTAAAGCTTTAAATCTGCGTTTTTTAAGGCGTAAAACAGCATAAAACGACATTTTTTATTCGTTTTAATTAATATTGCGTCTGTTGAACGATTTCAGCGATCAGACTTTGAAAATGCTTATTTTAACAAAACAGCACGTTTTGAGCTTTAATCTGCGTTTTAACGTAAAAATTCATAAAACGGAATTTTATTATTCGTTTTTATTAATATTGCGTCTATTTGAACGATTTCAACGACGTCTAAAGCTTAAATGCTTATTTAGCAAAACAGCATTTAGCTTTTATTCTGCGTTTTAACGTTAAAACAGCTATAAAACGACGAAATTTTATTATTCTTTTTTTTAATTTTTATTGCGCTCTTTGAGATTTCACGATTAAAATGCTTGAAAATGCTTATTTTAGCAAACAGACGTTTTTGAGCTTTAATCTGCGTTTTAACGCGTAAGAACATAAAACGACAATTTTATTATTCGTTTTTATTAATATGCTTCTTTTGAACGATTTCATCGATCTAAAATGCTGAAAATGCTTATTTGAGCAAAACAGCATTTTGAGTTTAATCTGCGTTTTAACGTTAAGAGCATAAAATGACGTTTTTATTATTCGTTTTAATTAATTTGCGTCTGTTAAACGATTTCAACGATCTAAAATGCTTGAAAATGCATTTTTAGCAAAACAGCACGTTTTGAGCTTATAATCGCGTTTAAACGCGTAAAAGCATCAAAACGAAGAATTTTTTTATTCGTTTTTAGTTTAATATGCGTCTTTTGAACGATTTCAACGATAAAATGCTTGAAAATGCTTATTTTAAAAATAGCACGTTTTGAGCTTTAATCTGCGTTTTAACGTCAAAAGCTAAAAACGCAATTTTTATTATTCGTTTTTATTAATATTGCTCTTTTGAAGAGATTCAACGATCTAAAATGCTTGAAAATGCTTATTTTAGCAAAACAGCACGTTTGAGCTTTAATCTGCGTTTTAAGGCGTAAAACAGCATAAAACGAAATTTTTATTATTCGTTTTTATTAATATTGCGTCTGTTGAACGATTTCACGATCTAAAATGCTTGAAAATGTTATTTTAACAAAACAGCACGTTTTGACTTTAATCTGCGTTTTAACGTAAACAGCTAAAAACGACGAATTTTTTATTATTCTTTTTTATTAATATTGCGTCTATTTGAAAGATTTCAACGATCTAAAATGCTTGAAAATGCATTTTAGCAAAACAGCACGTTTTGAGCTTTAATCTGCGTTTTAACGCGTAAAACAGCATAAAACGACAATTTTATTATTCTTTTTTATTAATATTTTCGGAACATTTCAACGATCAAAAATGCTTGAAAATCTTTTTTTTCCCAAAAAACCTTTTGAGAATCTGCTTTTTACGGCGAAAAACAGCAAAAAAAACGACAATTTTTTATTATTCGTTTTTTTTAAATATTGCTTCTATTTGAACGATTTCAACGATCAAAAAATGCTTGAAAATGTTTTTTTAGCAAAACAGCACGTTTTGAGCTTTAATCTGCTTTTTTAACGCGAAAAACACAAAAACGACCAATTTTTTTTATTCTTTTTTATTAATTTGCGTCTATTTGAACGATTTCAACGATCTAAAATGCTTGAAAATTTTTTTTAGCAAAACAGCACTTTTTTGGAGTTTTAATTGCTTTTTAACGCGTAAAACAGCATAAAAACGACAATTTTTATTTTCGTTTTTATTAATATTGCTTCATTTGAACGTTTTCAACGATCAAAAATGCGAAAATGTTATTTTAGAAAAACAGCACTTTTTGCTTTAATCGGGTTTTAACGCGTAAAACAGCATAAAACGCGAAATTTTTATTATTCGTTTTTATTAATATTGCGTCTGTTGAACGATTTCAACGATCAAAATGTTGAAAATGTTTTTTTAACAAAACAGCACGTTTGAGCTTTAATCTCGTTTTAACGCGTAAAACGCTTTAAAAAACGACGTTTTTAATTCGTTTTTATTAATATTCCGTCTATTTGAACGATTTCAACGATCTAAAATGCAAAAATGCTTATTTTAGCAAAACAGCACGTTTTGAGCTTTATTCTGCTTTTTTAACGCGAAAAACAGCAAAAACGACAAATTTTTTTTATTCGTTTTATTTTTTGCTTCTATTTGAACGACAACGATCAAAAATGCTTGAAAATGCTTATTTTAGCAAAACACCCGTTTTGGGGGTTGCGTTTTCGCGAAAAAACATAAAACGACAAATTTTTTTATTATTGGTTTTTTAATTTGCTTCTATTTGAACGATTTCAACGTCTAAAATGCTTGAAAATGCTTATTTTAGCAAAACAGCGTTTTTGAGCTTTAATTTGCGTTTTAA
>NW_027046598.1:0-23162 GCF_025399875.1 Dalotia coriaria | reverse complement strand
TTTAAATAGCTTGAAATGCTTATTTAGCAAACCACGAAATCTTTGCATAAAAATTCGTTTTTATTTGCTTTTAAATTGCTGCGTCTATTTTGGTCCAACGAAAGTAAAAAATTTTAACAACCCAAATACTAAAAAATGCTTCCCTGAGAAAATTGGCTTTTTTTTTTTTTTTTGCTTATTTGAACATTTCACGTCTAAAATGCGAAAATGCTTATTTTAGCAAACAGCGTTTGAGCTTTAATCTGCGTTTAACGCGTAAACGCATAAAACGACGAAATTTTATTATTCGTTTTATTAATATTGCGTCTATTAACGATTTCAACGTCTAAAATGCGAAATGCTTATTTTAGAAACAGCATGTTTTGAGCTTTATTCTGCTTTTAACGCGTAAAACAGCATAAAACGACAAATTTTATTATTCGTTTTTATTTTATTGCGTCTATTTGAACGATTTCAACGATCTAAAATGCGAAATGCTTATTTTTAGCAAACAGCACGTTTTGAGCTTTAATCAGCGTTTAACGCGTAAAACAGCATAAAACGACGAAATTTTTATTATTCGTTTTTATTAATATTGCGTCTATTTGAACGATTTCAACGATCTAAAATGCTTGAAAATGCTTATTTTAGCAAAACAGCACGTTTTGAGCTTTAATCTGCGTTTTCACGCGTAAAACAGCATAAAAACGACGAAATTTTTATTATTCGTTTTTATTAATATTGCTTCTATTGGAACGATTTCAACGATCTAAAATGCTTGAAAATGCTTATTTTAGCAAAACAGCACGTTTTGAGTTTTTAATCTGCGTTTTAACGCGTAAAACAGCATAAAACGACGAATTTTTATTATTCGTTTTTTATTAATACTGCTTCTATTTGAACGATTTCAACGATCTAAAATGCTTAAAGAATGCTTATTTTAGCAAAAAAAGCACGTTTTGAGCTTTAATCTGCGTTTTAACGCGTAAAACAGCATAAAACGGCGAATTTTTATTATTCGTTTTTATTAATATTGCTTCTATTTGAACGATTTCAACGATCTAAAATGCTTGAAATGCTTATTTTAGCAAAACAGCGTTTTGAGCTTTATTCTGCGTTTTAACGCGTAAACAGCATAAAACGACAGAATTTTTATTATTCGTTTTTATTAATATTGCGTCTATTTGAACGATTTCAACGATCTAAAATGCTTGAAAATGCTTATTTTAGCAAAACAGCACGTTTTGAGCTTTAATCAGCGTTTTAACGCGTAAAACAACATAAAACCACGAAATTTTTATTATTCGTTTTTATTAATATTGCGTCTATTTGAACGATTTCAACGATCTAAAATGCTTGAAAATGATTATTTTAGCAAAACAGCACGTTTTGAGCTTTAATCTGCGTTTTAACGCGTAAAGCAGCATAAAACGACGAATTTTTATTATTCGTTTTTATTAATATTGCGTCTATTTGAACGATTTCAACGATTTAAAATGCTTGAAAATGCTTATTTTAGCAAAACAGCACGTTTTGAGCGTTAATCTGCGTTTTAACGCGTAAAACAGCATAAAACGACGAAATTTTTATTATTCGTTTTTATTATATTGCGTCTATTTGAAGGGATTTCAACGATCTAAAATGCTTGAAAATGCTTATTTTGCAAAAACAGCACGTTTTGAGCGTTAATCTGCGTTTTAACGCGTAAAACAGAAATAAAACGACGAATTTTTATTATTCGTTTTTATTAATATTGCTTCTATTTGAACGATTTCAACGATCTAAAATGCTTGAAAATGCTTATTTTAGCAAAACAGCACGTTTTGAGCTTTATTCTGCGTTTTAACGCGAAAAACAGCATAAAACGACGAAATTTTTATTATTCTTTTTTATTAATATTGCGTCTATTTGAACGATTTCAACGATCTAAAATGCTTGAAAATGCTTATTTTAGCAAAACAGCACGTTTTGAGTTTTTATTCTGCGTTTTAACGCGTAAAACAGCATAAAACGACGAAATTTTTATTATTCGTTTTTATTAATATTGCGTCTATTTGAACGATTTCAACGATCTAAAATGCTTGAAAATGCTTATTTTAGCAAAACAGCACGTTTGAGTTTTTAATCTGCGTTTTAACGCGTAAAAGCAGCATAGAAACGACGAAATTTTATTATTGGTTTTTATTAATATTGCGTCTATTTGAACGATTTCAACGATTTAAAATGCTTGAAAATGCTTATTTTAGCAAAACAGCACGTTTTGAGCGTTAATCTGCGTTTTAACGCGTAAAACAGCATAAAAACGATGAAATTTTTATTATTCGTTTTTATTTTTATTGCGTCTATTTGAACGATTTCAACGATCTAAAATGCTTGAAAATGCTTATTTTAGCAAAACAGCACGTTTTGAGCGTTAATCTGCGTTTTAACGCGTAAAACAGCAATAAAACGACGAATTTTTATTATTCGTTTTTATTAATATTGCTTCTATTTGAACGATTTCAACGATCTAAAATGCTTGAAAATGCTTATTTTCAGCAAAAAGCACTTTTTGAGCTTTATTCTGCGTTTTAACGCGTAAAACAGCATAAAACGACGAAATTTTTATTATTCGTTTTTATTAATATTGCGTCTATTTGAACGATTTCAACGATCTAAAATGCTTGAAAATGCTTATTTTAGCAAAAACAGCACTTTTTTGAGCTTTTAATCTGCGTTTTAACGCGTAAAACAGCATAAAATGACAAAATTTTTTATTATTCGTTTTTATTAATATTGCTGTCTATTTGAACGATTTCAACGATCTAAAATGTTTGAAAATGCTTATTTTAGCAAAACAGCACGTTTTGAGCTTTAATCTGCGTTTTAACGCGTAAAAGCAGCATAGAAACGACAAAATTTTTTATTATTGGTTTTTATTAATATTGCGCATTTAACGATTTCAACGATTTAAAATGCTTGAAAATGCTTATTTTAGCAAAACAGCACGTTTTAAAAGCGTTAATCTGCTTTTTAACGCGTAAAACAGCAAAAAAAACGAGAAATTTTTTTTATTCGTTTTATTTTATTGCGTCTTTTTTGAACGATTTCAACGATCAAAATGCTTGAAAATGCTTATTTTAGCAAAAAGCACGTTTTGAGCGTTAACGCGTTTTAACGCGTAAAACAGCAAAAAAACGACAAATTTTTTATTATTCTTTTTTAAATATTGCTTCTATTTGAACGATTTCAACGATCTAAAATGCTTGAAAATGCTTATTTTAGCAAAAAGCACGTTTTGAGCTTTATTCTGCGTTTTAAAACAGCAAAAAAACGACGAAATTTTTTAAAATTTTTTTTAAAAATTTTTTAAACAAAAAAAAATTTTTTTCCCCCAAAAAAAAATTTTTCCAAAAAAAAATTTTTAAAAAAAATTTTTTTTTTTTTAAAAAACCCTTTTTAAAATTTAATTTTAAAAAAATTTTTTTTTTTTTTAAAAAAAAAAAAACCCCTTTTTTTTTTTTTTAAAAAAAAAAAATTTTTTTTTAAGTTTTTTTTTAAAAAAAATTTTTAAAAAATTTTTTTTAAAAACAAAATTTTTTAAATTTTTTTTTAAAACCCCCAAAAAAAAAGGTTTTTTTTTTTTTTTAAAAAAAAGGTTTTTTTTAAAATTTTTTTTTTAAATTGCTTAAATTTGTTTTTCCCCAAAAAAAATTTTTAAAAAATTTTTTTTTCCCCCCGGGGAAAAAAATTTTTTTAAAAAAAAAAAAAAATTTTTTTTTTTTTTTTTTAAAATTTTTAAATTTTTTTAAAAAAAAAGAAAAAATTTTTTTTTAAAAACCAAAAAAAAATTTTTTTTTTAAACCTTTAAAAAAATTTTTTTTAAAAATTTTTAAATTTTTTTTTAAAATTTTTTGGAAAAAAAAAAGGGGCTTTTTTAAAAAAAAAAAAAATTTTTTAAAAAAAAAAAATTTTTTTTAAAAAAAATTTTTTTAAAAATTTTTTAAAAAAAAAAAACTTTTTAAAAAAAAGTTTTTTTTTTTTTTAAAAAAAGCCCCCCTTTTTTTAACCTTTTTTAAAAAAAAACGCCTTTTTTTTTTTTAAAATTTTTTAAAATTTTTTTAAAAAAAATTTTGGGTTTTTTTTTAAAAAAACCTTTTTTTTTTTAACCTTTTTTAAAAAAAAAATTTTTTTAAAATTTTTTTTTTTTTTTTTTAAAAACCCCGGGGGGAAAAAAAATTTTTTTAAAAAAAAATTTAAAACGTTAATTTTTTTAAATTTTAAAAAAAAAAATTTTTTAAATTTTTAAATTTTTTTTTTTGGAAAAAAAAAAGGGCAAAAATTTTTTTTTTGCAAAAAACCTTTAAAAATTTTTTTTTGGGAAAAAAAAAAAAAACCCCCTTTTTTTTTTTTAAAAAATTTTTTTTTTTTAAAAAAATCGGGTTTAAAATTTTTTTTTTGCAAAAAATTTTGGGGTTTTTTTTTTTTTTTTAAAAAATTTTTTTAAAAAAAATTTTTTAAATTTTTAAATTTTTTTTTTTTTAAACAATAAAACGACGAAATTTTTATTATTCGTTTTATTAATATTGCGTCTATTTGAACGATTTCAACGATCAAAAATGCTTGAAAATGCTTATTTTAGCAAAAACAGCACGTTTTGAGTTTTACCGTTTAACGCGTAAAACAGCATAAAAAAACGACGAAATTTTTATTATTCGTTTTTATTAATATTGGTGTCTATTTGAACGATTTCAACGATCTAAAAATGCTTGAAAATGATTATTTTAGCAAACAGCAGTCGTTTTGAGCTTTAATCTGCGCTCTTTTAACGCGTAAAGCAGCATAGAACGACGAAATTTTATTATTCGTTTTTATTAATATTGCGTCTATTTGAACGATTTCAACGATTTAAAAATGCTTGAAAATGCTTATTTTAGCAAAACAGCACGTTTTGAGCGTTAATCTGCGTTTTAACGCGTAAAACAGCATAAAAACGATGAAATTTTTATTATTCGTTTTATTTTTATTGCGTCTATTTGAACGATTTCAACGATCTAAAATGCTTGAAAAATGCTTATTTTAGCAAAACAGCACGTTTTGAGCGTTAATCTGCGTTTAACGCGTAAAACAGCAAATAAAACGACGAATTTTTTATTATTCGTTTTTATTAATATTGCTTCTATTTGAACGATTTCAACGATCTAAAAAATGCTTGAAAATGCTTATTTTAGCAAACAAGCACGTTTTGAGCTTTATTCTGCGTTTTAACGCGTAAACAGCATAAAAACGACGAAATTCTTTATTATCTGTTTTATTAATATTGCGTCTATTTGAACGATTTCAACGATCTAAAAATGCTTGAAAATGCTTATTTTAGCAAAACAGCACGTTTTGAGCTTTATTCCGCGTTTTAACGCGTAAAACAGCATGTAAAAACGACGAAATTTTGTATTATTCGTTTTTATTAATATTGCGTCTATTTGAAACGATTTCAACGATCTTAAAATGCTTGAAAAATGCTTTATTTTAGCAAAACAGCACGTTTTGAGCTTTAATCTGCGTTTTAACGCGTAAAACAGCATAAAAAAAATGACGAATTTTTTGTATTAATATTCGTTTTTATTAATATTGCTTCTATTTAAAACGATTTCAACGATCTAAAATGCTTGAAAATGTTTATTTTAGCAAAACAGCACGTTTTGAGCTTTTTAATCTGCGTTTTAACGCGTAAAACAGCATAAAAACGACGTGAAATTTTTATTGTATTACTTTCTTTGCGAATACGTAATCCATAAAGAGTTTTTATAATATGTCATTACATAAACGCGATTTTTGATTTACAGGCGTTTTTTGTTGAGTTTAACAGGTTTCGCCCAGAGGCACTTCATATGTTTGCGCCCTCTGGCGAAAACATGTTAAACTCTGGTCAAAAAAAAAAAAACCTGTAAATCCAAAAAATCAATACGTTGTAATTTTAATCAATAAATATTTTTATATTTATAAGAAATTTTATTATTCGTTTTATTTTATTGCGGCCTATTTTGATCGATTCCAACGATCTAAAATGTTTGAAAATGCTTATTTTAGCAAAACAGCACGTTTGAGCTTTAATCTGCGTTTTAACGTGTCGCGCATATAAAAACGACGAATTTTTATTATTCGTTTTTTATTAATATTGCGTCTATTTGAACGATTTCAACGATTCAAAAATGCTTGAAAATGCTATTTTAGCAAAACAGCATGTTTTGAGTTTAATCAGCGTTTTAACGCGTAAACAGCATATAAAAACGACGAAATTTTTTATTATCTGTTTTTATTAATATTGCGTCTATTTGAACGATTTCAACGATCAAAAATTTTTGAAAATCTTATTTTAGCAAAACACCCGTTTTGAGCTTTAAATCTGCGTTTAAACGCGTAAAACACATAAAATGACGAATTTTTTATTATTCGTTTTTATTAATATTGCTTCTATTTAAACGATTTCAACGATCAAAATGCTTGAAAATGCTTATTTTAGCAAAACAGCACTTTTTGAGCTTTTAATCTGCGTTTTAACGCGTAAAACAGCATAAAACGACAAAATTTTTAATTATTCGTTTTTATTTTTTTGCGTCTATTTGATCGATCAACGATCAAAATGCTTGAAAATGCTTATTTTAGAAAACAACGTTTTTGAGCTTTTAATCTGCGTTTTAACGGTAAAACACAAAAAGCAATTTTTTTATTATTCGTTTTTATTAATATTGCTTTATTTGAACGATTTCAACGATCTAAAATGCGAAAATGCTTATTTTTGAAAACACGTTTGAGTTTATTCTGCGTTTTAACGCGTAAAACAGCATAAAACGACGAAATTTTTATTATTCGTTTTTATTATATTCGTCTATTTGAACGATTTCAACGATCAAAATGCGAAATGCTTATTTTGCAAAACAGCACGTTTGAGTTTTAATCGCGTTTTAACGCGTAAACAGCATAAAACGACGAAATTTTTTATTATTCTTTTTTTATTAATATTGCGTCTTTTGAACGATTTCAACGATCTAAAATGCTTAAAAATGCTTATTTTAGCAAAACACACGTTTTCAGCTTTTAATCTGCGTTTTAACGCGTAAAACAGCATAAAACGACGTTTTTTTTAATTCGTTTTTTTTAAATTATTGCTTCTTTTGAACGATTTCACGATCTAAAATGTTTTGAAAATGCTTTTTTTAGCAAAACAGCACGTTTTGAGTTTAATCTGCGTTTTAACGCGTAAACAGCATAAAACGACAGAAATTTTTATTATTCTTTTTTTATTAATTGCGTCTATTTGAACGATTTCAACGATCAAAAGGGTTTTAAAATCTCTTTAGCAAAAACAGCACGTTTTGAGCTTTTATTCTGCGTTTTAACGCGTAAAACAGCATAATAAGAAAATTTTTATTATTCGTTTTTATTAATATTGCGTCTATTTGAACGATTTCAACGATCTTAAATGCTTGAAAATGCTTATTTTAGCAAACAGCACTTTTTATTTTATTCGCTTTTTAACGCGAAAAACAGCAAAAAAACGACAAAATTTTTTATTATTCGTTTTTTTTTTTATTGCGTCTATTTGAACGATTTCAACGATCTAAAATGCGAAAAGCTTATTTTAGCAAAACAGCACGTTTTGAGCTTTAATCTGCGTTTTAATTTAAAACAGCAAAAAAACGACGAATTTTATTATTCGTTTTATTAATATTGCTTCTATTTGAACGATTTCAACGATCTAAAAATGCTTGAAAATGCTTTTTTTTGGCAAAACAACGTTTTGAGTTTTATTTGCGTTTTAACGCGTAAAACAGCATAAAACGATGAAATTTTTATTATTCGTTTTATTTTTTATTGCGCTATTTGAACGATTTCAACGATCAAAATGTTTAAAAATACTTATTTTGAAAACAGCACGTTTTGAGGTTAACTGCTTTTTAACGCGTAAAACAGAATAAAACGACAATTTTTATTATTCGTTTTATTATATTGCGTCTATTTGAGCGATTTCAACGATCTAAAATGTTGAAAATGCTTAAGCAAAACAGCACTTTTTGAGTTTAATCTGCGTTTTAACGCAAAAACAAAAAAACGAAAATTTTTTTATTATTCGTTTTTATTAATATTGCGTCTGTTGAACGATTTCAACGATCTAAAATGGCGAAAATGCTTATTTTTAGCAAAACAGCACGTTTTGAGCTTTAATCAGCGTTTTAACGCGTAAAACAACATAAAACGACAGAGAATTTTTTATTATTCGTTTTTATTAATATTGCGTCTATTTGAACGATTTCAACGATCTAAAAATCTTGTCTTGTTGCAGCAAAACAGCACGTTTTGAGCTTTAATCAGCGTTTAACGCGTAAAACAGCATAAAAACGACGAAATTTTTATTATTCGTTTTATTAATGTTGCGTCTATTTGAACGATTTCAACGATCACAAAATGCTTGAAAATGCTTATTTTGGCAAACAGCACATTTTGAGCTTTTAATCTGCGTTTTAATGCGTAAACAGCATAAAACGACGAATTTTTATTATTCGTTTTTATTATGTAGCTATTTGAACAATTTCAGCGATCTAAAATGCTTGAAATGATTATTTTAGCAAAACAGCACGTTTTGAGCTTTTAATCTGCGTTTAACGCGTAAAGCATCATAGAAACGACGAAATTTTTATTATTCGTTTTTTTTTATTAATATTGCGTCTATTTGAACGATTTCAACGATTTAAAATACTTGAAAATGCTTATTTTAGCAAAACAGCACGTTTTGGGCTGAAATCAGCGTTTTAACGTAAAACAGCATAAAACGAATTTTTATTATTCGTTTTAGTAATATTGCTTCTATTTGAACGATTTCAACGATCTAAAATGCTTGAAATGCTTATTTTAGCAAAACGGCACGTTTGGTAATCTGCGTTTTAACTCGATAAAAACAGCGTAAAAACGACGAATTTTTATTATTCGTTTTTATTAATATTGCTTCTATTGGAAGGATTTCCAGCGATCTAAAAATGCTTGAAAATGCTTATTTTAGCAAAACAGCGCGTTTTGAGCTTTTAATCTGCGTTTTAACGCGTAAAACAGCATAAAACGACGAATTTTTATTATTCGTTTTTATTAATGTGCGTCTATTTGAACGATTTCAACGATCTAAAATGCTTGAAATGCTTATTTTAGCAAAACAACACGTTTTGAGCTTTAATCTGCATTTTAGCGCGTAAAAACAGCATATAAAAACGACGAATTTTTATTATTCGTTTTTATTAATGTGCTTCTATTTGAACGATTTCAACGATCTAAAATGCTTGAAAATGCTTATTTTAGCAAAACAGCACGTTTTTGAGCGCGTTAATCTGCGTTTAACGCGTAAAACAACATTAAAATATTGAATTCTTTTATTATTCGTTTTATTAATATTGCTTCTATTTAAACGATTTCATGATCTAAAATGCTTGAAAATGCTTATTTTAGCAAAACAGCATGTTTGGGCTTTAATCTGCGTTTTAACGCGTAAAACAGCATAAAAACGACAGAGAATTTTATTATTCGTTTTATTTTTATTGCGTCTATTTGATCGATTTCAACGATCTCAAATGCTCGAAAATACTTATTTTAGCAAAACAGCACGTTTTTGAGCTTTAATCTGCGTTTTTTAACTCGTAAAACAGCATAAAACGACGAATTTTTATTATTGTTTTATTAATATTGCTTCTATTGGAACGATTTCAACGATAAAATGCTTGAAAATGCTTATTTTAGCAAAACAGCACGTTTTGAGCTTTATTCTGCGTTTTAACGTAAAGCAACATAAAAACGACGAAATTTTTATTATTCGTTTTTATTAATATTGCGTCTATTTGGGCAATTTTCAGCTTGATCTAAAATGCTTGAAAATGCTTATTTTAGCAAACAACTACGTTTTGAGCTTTAATCTGCATTTTAACGCGTAAAACAACTTATAAAACGACGAATTTTTATTATTCGTTTTATTAATATTAAAAGCTTCTATTTGAACGATTTCAACGATCTAAAATGCTTGAAAATGCTTATTTTAGCAAAACAGCGCGTTTTGAGCGTTAATCTGCGTTTTAACGCGTGAAACAGCATTAAAATGACAATTTTTATTATTCGTTTTTATTAATATTGCTTCTATTTAAACGATTTCAACGATCTAAATGCTTGAAAATGCTTATTTTGGCAAAACAGCATGTTTGAGGCTTTTAATCTGCGTTTTAACGCGTAAAACAGCATAAAACGACGAAATTTTTATTATTCGTTTTTTATTTTTTATTGTGTCTGTTGATCGATTTCAACGATCTCAGATGCTCGAAAATGCTTATTTTAGCAAAACAGCACGTTTTGAGCTTTTGTCCTGCGTTTTAACGCGCGTAAAACGGCATAAAAACGACGAATCTTTTATTATTCGTTTTTGGTAATATTGCTTCTATTTGAACGATTTCAGCGATCTGGAAAAATGCTTAAAGATACTTATTTTAGCAAACGGCGCGTTTTGAGCTTTATTCTGCGTTTTAACGCGTAAAACAGCATAAAACGACGAAATTTTTATTATTCGTTTTTATTAATATTGCGTCTATTTGAACGATTTAACGATCTAAAATACTTGATACTTATTTTAGCAAAACAGCACGTTTTGAGCTTTTAATCTGCGTTTTAACGCTTAAAACAGCATAAAACGGCAGTGCACTTTTATTATTCGTTTTTATTAATATTGCTTCTATTTGAACGATTTCAACGATCTAAAAATGCTTGAAAATGCTTATTTTAGCAAAACAGCACGTTTTTGAGCTTTAATCTGCGTTTTAACGCGTAAAGGCAACATAAAACGACAATTTTTATTATTCGTTTTTATTAATATTGCTTCTATTTGAACATTTCAATGATACAAATGCTTTGAAAATGCTTATTTTAGCCAGAGGCTTGGCACGTTTTGAGCTGTCTTCGTTTTTAACGCGTAAAGGCAGCATAAAACGACGAAATTTTTTTATTATTCGTTTCTTATTAATATTTGCGTCTATTTGAACGATTTCGACGATCTCTAAAGTAGCGAAATGCTTACATTTTAGCGGCGTTTTGAGCTTTTATTCTGCGTTTTAACGCGCGTAAAACGAAAACATAAAACGACAAAATTTTTATTATTCGTTTTTATTTTTTATTATTCGTGTAAACGACGAAATTTTTTATTATTCGTTTTTTTATTACCGTCTATTTGAACGATTTCAACGATCTAAAGGCGAAAGTAACTTTATTTTGTAAAACAGCACGTTTTGAGCTAATCTGCGCTTTCGTAAAACAGCATAAAACGACGAATTTTTATGCTGTTTTACGCGTTCGCTGCTGAATTTTCAACATTTAATGGGTGAAAAATAAGCAGCTAATAAAAACGAATAATAAAATTCATCGTTTTACCGCATTAAAACTGCTGTCGTTGAAATCATTCAAAACACAACGAACAAATGCGTTAAAACACGAAACTTCAAACGCTGACTGCCAAAATAGCGTACTCATTTCCGTCGTTTAATCGCCAAATAGGCTTATAAAAAGGCTGGCTCAATAAAAGTATAGACACCACTCCGCGGGTAAACATGCTGAAATAAACGATAGCAAAACGAATGGCAAAATTAAAATAGATTTTAACATTTTTAAAACACGGAGTGCTGCGCTGACTGGGCCAATCGTCTTGTAAAAACGGTAATGTCGTTTTTTATGCTGTTTTGCGCGGGTAAAACGCGGGTAGCAAACGTCGGTAAAATAGCATTTTCGTCGTTGAAATAGACGTAACAGCGGCTCGTACCATTTTGCTGAATAACAAAATGCCAAAATAACTCAAAACATTTTAGATCGTGAAAATCGTTCAATCAAACATTATTAACAAAAACGAGCCAAAAATTAATGGGCGCATCTTTGTTTTGCAAAGATTGAAAACAAACAAGCCGTTTTAGCATTTTGAATCGTTGAGTCGATGAAATGAACGCAGCCAAAACGAATAATAAAAATTTTAGATAAGACTGCAGATGCGGCAAAACGTGTTTATGGCTGTTTTTCAGCTGACGCAGACCGAAATCGATATTGGCAGCGGCGTAAAACCGACACCCTTTGTTTGCGCGTTAAAACGAACAGCGCAAACGTTAACACGTTCGTTATGCGTTAAACGAACAGCAAAATTTCATATTTTTATGCCCGCGATTGCTGTTAAGCATTTTCAGCGATACCGTCGTTTGAAATCGGCAAAATAAAGGCGAATAATAAAAATAAGACCTTAGCGTTGAAACGCGGGTAAGGCATTGTATTTAAAGCCATTTTCAGCGTACGTCGTTGTCGACGATAATAAAACGCCTAAGCCGTTTTACGCGTTAGCTTTCAAAGGCGACGCATAACCAGCATTTAAATCGTTGAAATCGTTCCCGAAGCAATAGTAACCAAAAGAGCGAATAAAACACGCGTTAAAACGCCAGGTGCCTGCACAAAGCATTTTGCCGAAATACGTTAACAAACGTATTAATAAAAACAGGCAAATAAATTTTTATGCTGTTTACATAAAGCCTGGTAAAACATTTAAAATAACACTGCGGCTATAATGGCAAAACGGGTAATACGTCGTTTTGCTGCAAAGCAGGCCAAAATTTTGCAAAATATTTTCCGTTAAAATAAATTCCGGAAATGGCAAAACGAATAATATGGGCGCATGCTTTTTACGCGTTAAAGCGTAACGCCATTTTCCTTGGTCAGAAAAGCCAGACAAAAGGCGGTATGCGCCGTCGTTTTTACTTTGATTCAAAACGTTGCAGATAGAGAAATCGTTAATAAAAACGAATAATGGTAAAATAAGATTTTTATGCTGTTTTTGTCAAAAACGTCTTGTTTTGCTAAAATAGCATTTTCCAGCATTTCCGTCGTTATTCAAATGGCCAAAATAAAAAGGCGAACCGTAAAGATTTGCGGCAGAATAGCCAAAACGTTGTTTTGCCAAGCCGGTACTGTTTAGGCCGAAATAAATGACCAATATAAAAGGCCGAATAATAAAAATTTCGTCGTTTTTATCGCGTTTACCAGACCAGTAAACGTGTTAACAAAATAGCCAGCGCATTTTCGTTGGCGTTAGGCGCAACGAAGCGGGGCCAATGAAATTTCAGATAAGGTTTTACGCTGAAGCGTAATTTTGCTGAAATAAACCTTTTCATTTTATAAGACGAATAGATTCGAATGAACGCGTGATGACCAATAAAATTTCGTCGTTTTTGCGCAGTTAAACGGCGTTTTGGTAATAAAGGCGATAAAGGTTAGATGGACTCTTTGCGAAGCGGCAAAGGCGATTTTGCGTCAGATAGTAAGAGGCGAGATAAGCATTTCAGATAAGTTCAGGCGCGGATAAGCGGGCGTTTTACTGAATGGCGGTAGTGCAATCGATGTCAAAGACGGTAGGCTGAATGGACTTTAACGTTTTGCCGACGCGGTTAGCTTCAGGCACCGAGCGTTTAGCGCGTTCAGGCGAACGATATAAAGGCGAGATGACCGAACAGATGGTTTTACGTTTTACGCGTTAAAGGCAGATAAACTTTCGAAGACGCGTTGGCAATCGTGCGATAGTCGAATAATGAAATTTCAGGTCGTTTGCATCGCGTTTTTGCGCGTTGCGGGTGAGCGTTAAAGGCGGCGTTTTCAGCATTGGTAAAATAAAGGGGTAATAAGTTTCGTCGTTATTTTGCGCAGGTACCGTCGCTTTGTTTAAGCCGATAGTATTTGACCAAAAGGAGCGGGCCAGTAAAGGTTTTGGGTGGTTTTGGCGTTTTACGCACGTTGAAGCGCGGATGCGCTTTCAAGCTCTTCGGAAAATAGACCTCGAATCGTTCGTCGGCCGTCGTTTATTTGTTTTATGAGTTAAAGCGTTGTACGTTTTGGCGTCGGCGTTTTGAAGGCGTTTGCATCGTTTGCAGATCGTTCAGGTAGACGCAGTAAAGTAAAGAGCGAGATAGTAAAATTTCGTCGTTGTGTGCTCGTTTTGCGCGTTTAAAGACGCGGAATTAAAGGCGTGTGTTTTTGCTTTAGGTAAAACTTTCAGGCATTTTTGGATCGTTTGAGTCGTTAAAGATGAACGCCAGTATTATTAAAGGCAGATATTAAAATTTTAAAATGGTTTTGTGCTGTTTTGCGCGTTAAAACGCAGATTAAGTAAAACGGTGGCGTGGTGGCGTTTGGTCGTTTGAAGTCGTTCAAATAGACGCCAATATTAATAAAAGGCGGTAAATAAAATTTCGTCGTTTTACATGCTGTTTTTGCGTTAAAACGCATAGTTAAACGTGTTTTTGCTTTAAAATAAGCTTTACATTTTCAAGCATTTTAGATCGTTGAAATCGTTCAAAATAAGACGCAATGAGGCAAAACGAATAATAAAATTTCGTCGTTTTGTGCTGTTTTACGCGTTAAAACGGGAATAAACTCAAAACATGCTGTTTTGTAAAATAAGCATTTTCAAGCATTTTGAATTGTTGAAATCGTTCAAATGAGCCTGTCTATTATTAAAACAGATAATAAAATTTCGTCGTTTTTATGCTGTTTTACGCGTTAAACGCAGATTAAAACTCATGCTGTTTCGCTAAAATAAGCATTTTCAAGCATTTTTAGATCGTTGAAATCGTTCAAATAGAAGCAATATTAATAAAAACAGATGTAAATTTAATTTCAAAAGCATTTTAGATCGTTGAAATCGTTCAAATAGACGCAATATTAATAAAACGAATAATAAAAATTTCGTCGTTTTATGCTGTTTTACGCGTTAAAACGCGATTAAACTCAAACGTGCTGTTTTTGCTAAAATAGTACGATACTAAACATTTTTTAGATCGTTGAAATCGTTCAAATAGAAGCAATATTAATAAAAACGAATAATAAAAATTCGTCCGTTTTTATGCTGTTTACGCGTTAAGCGTTAAATCAAACGTACCATTTTTGCTAAAATAAGCATTTTTCAAGCATTTTAGATCGTTGAAATCGTTCAAATAGACGCAATAGAAATAAAAACGAATAATAAAAATTTCGTCGTTTTTATGCTGTTTTACGCGTTAAAACGCGGGAATAAAACAAAACGTGCTGTTTTGCTAAAATAAACATTTATTTTCAAAGCATTTAGATCGTTGAAATCGTCAAACCGCAATAGTAATAAAAACAGATAATAAAATTTCGTCGTTTTGCTGTTGTTTTTACGCGTTAAAACGCAGATTAAACTCAAAACGTGCTGTTTTGCTAAAATAAGCATTTTCAAGCATTTTAGATCGTTGAAATCGTTCAAATAGACATAATAAAAATAAAAAGACAACAAAAATTTCGTCGTTTTTATGCTACATTTTACGCGTTAAAACGCAGAATAAAGAAGCGATGCTGTTTTGCTAAAATAAAGCATTTTCAAAGCGGGTGGTGAAATCGTTCAAATAGACGCAATATTGGCAAAAACGAATAATACCGTCGTTTTTTTATGCTGTTTTACGCGGGTAAAACGCAGATTAAACTCAAAAAACTTGATATGTTTTTGCTGCGAAATAAAACATTTTTAAGCATTTTTAAATCGTTGAAATCGTTCAAACCAGACGCGGTATTAATAAAAACGAATAATAAAGACTCGTCGTTTCTGTAAGCTTTTAGCTTTACGCGTTAAAGAAACGCAGATTAAAAATAAAACATTGCTGTTTGCGCTAAAATAATCTCATTTTTCAAGCATTTTAGATCCGTTGAAATCGTTCGACAAGACGCAATATTAATAAAGCGAATAATAAAAATTTCGTCGTTTTTATGCTGTTTTACGCGTTAAAACGCTGATTAAAAGCTCAAAACGTGCTGTTTTGCTAAAATAACATTTTCCAGCATTTTAGATCGTTGAAATCGTTCAAATAGACGCAATATGAATAATAAAAATTTCGTCGTTTTATGCTGTTTTACGCAAAACGCGGAATAAAAGCTAAAACGTGCTGTTTTGCTAAAATACATTTTCAAGCATTTTGAATCGTTGAAAATCGTTCAAATAGAAGCTTAATATTAAAACGAATAATAAAAAATTCCGCCGTTTTATGCTGTTTTACGCCAAAACGCAGACAAAACGTGTTTTGCTAAAATAAAAGCGCATTTTCCAACATTTTAGATCGTTGAAATCGTTCAAATGAGACGCGAGTATTAATAAAAACGAAATTGTAAATTCGTCCGTTTTTATGCTGTTTACGCGTTAAAACGCAGGTAAAGCTCAAAACGTGCTGTTTTGCTAAAATAAGCATTTTCAAGCATTTTAGATCGTTGAAATCGTTCAATAGAAGCAATATTAATAAAACGAATAATAAAAATTCGTCGTTTTATGCTGTTTTAGTAAAACGCAGATTAAACTCAAAACTGCTGTTTGCTAAAATCGCTTACATTTTCAAGCATTTTTAGATCGTTGAAATCGTTCAAATAGACGCAATAAAAATAAAAACGAATAATAAAGAGGCTGTCGTTTTTACATGCTGTTTTGCGCGTTAAAACACCAGAATAAAACGTGCTGTTTTGCTAAAATAAGCATTTTTATTTGAATCGTTGAAATCGTTCAAATAGACGCAATATTAATAAAAAAACGAATAATAAAATTTCGTCGTTTTATGCTGTTTTACGCGTTAAAGCACAGATTAATCAAAACGTGCTGTTTTAAAATATAACATTTTCAAGCATTTTAAGATCGTTGAAATCGTTCAAATAGACGCAATAAAAATAAAAACGAATAATAAAATTTCGTCGTTTTTATGCTGTTTTTACGCGTTAAACGCAGAATAAAGCTCAAAACATGCCGACGCTAAATAAGCATTTTCAAGCATTTTAGATCGCGTTGAAATCGTTCAAATAGACGCAATATTAATAAAAACGAATAACCGAAATTTCGTTACGTTTTTACATGCTGTTACGCGCGTTAAACGCAGATTAAAACTCAAAACGTGCTGTTTCGCTAAAATAAGCATTTTCAGAAGCATTTTAGATCGTTGAAATCGTTCAAATAGAAACGGCAGTAATAAAAACGAATAATAAAAAATTAAATCGTTTCTATGCTGTTTTACGCGTTAAAAACGCAGATTAAAAGCTGAAACGTGCTGTTTTGCTAAATAAGCATTCTCAAGCATTTTAGATCGTTGAAATCGTTCAAATAGACGCAGCCAAAAATGAAAAACAATAATAAAAATTTCGTCGTTATTATGCTGTTTTTGCGCGTTAAAACGCAGAATAAAGCTCAAAACGTGCTGTTTGCTAAAATAAGCATTTTCAGCATTTTAGATCGTTGAAATCGTTCAAAATAGACGCAATATTAATAAAACGAATAATAAAAGAATTTCGTCGTTTTTATGCTGTTTACGCGTTAAAACGCAGATTAAAACTCAAAACGTGCTGTTTTTGCTAAAATAACATTTTCAAACATTTTAGATCGTTGAAATCGTTAAATAAGACGCAATAAAATAAAAAGCGAATAATAAAATTTCGTCGTTTTTTATGCTGTTTTACGGGTAAAACGCAGAATAAAGCTCAAAACGTTATGTTTTCTTTAAAAATAAAAGCAAGCATTTTTAGATCGTTGAAATCGTTCAAATAGACGCAATAAAACGAATAATAAAAATTTCGTCGTTTTATGCTGTTTTGCGCGTTAAAACGCAGATTAAAACTCAAAACGTGCTGTTTTGCTTCAAAATAGCATTTTCAAAAGTGGTAGATCACGTTGATCGTTCAAATAGACGCAATAAAAATAAAAACGAATATGAAAATTTCGTCGTTTTTATGCTGTTTTTACGCGTTAAAACGCGGGTAAAAGCTCAAAACGTGCTGTTTTGCTAAAAACCGCGTCGTTCAAATAGACGCAATAAATAAAAAGGTAATAAAAATTTCGTCGTTTTTATGCCGGTTTTACGCGTTGCGGGGTAAAACTCAAAACGTGCTGTTTGCTAAAATAAAGCATTTTCAAAAGCATTTTAGATCGCGTTCAAATAGACGCAATATTAATAAAACGAACCAATAAAAATTTCGTCGCGTTTTTATGCTGTTTTTACGCGTTAAAACGCGAATTAAAGCTCAAACGTGCTGTTTTGCTTCAAAATAGCATTTCCAGCATTTTAGATCGTTGAAATCGTTAAATAAGACGCAATTAATAAAACGAATAATAAAAAATTTCGTCGTTTTTTATGCTGCGCGTTAAAACGCAGATTAGAAGCAAAACGTGCTGTTTTGCTAAAATAAGCATTTTCAAGCATTTTAGATCGTTGAAATGAATTTCAAAATAGACGCAAAATAAAACGGGTAATAAAATTTCGTCGTTTTTATGCTGTTTACGCGTTAAAACGCCAGAATAAAACTCAAAACATGCTGTTTTTGCTAAAATAAGCATTTTCAAGCATTTTGAATTGTTGAAATCGTTAAAATGGGCTGTATTAAAAACAGATAATAAAATTTCGTCGTTTTATGCTGTTTTGCGCGTTAAACACGGGTGAAAACTCAAAACGTGCTCATTTCGCTGACCAGCATTTTCAATGGCGCAGATCGTTGAAATCGTTCAAATAAGAGCAATATTAATAAAACGAAGATAATAAAAAATTCGTCGTTTCTATGTTTACGCTTTAAAACGCAGGCAGACTAAAAACGTGCTGTTTTGCTAAAATAAGCAGATCTGCGTTGAAATCCGTTCAAATAGACGCAATAAAATGAAAACAGATAATAAAGGGCCTAAGTCGTTATTATGCTGTTTTACGCGTTAAACGCCAGAATAAAACTCAAAAGCATTAACTGTTTTGCTAAAATAAAAGCGCGGAAATCGTTCAAATGAACCGCAATATTAATAAAAACGAATAATAGAATTTCGTCGTTTTTTACATGCTGTTTACGCCGTTAAAACGCAGATTAAAGCTCAAAAACGATGCTGTTTTGCTTCAAAATGAGCACAAACATTTTAAGATCGTTGAAATCATTCAAATAGAAGCAATATTGGCAAAACAGATAATAAAAAATTCGTAATTTTTATGCTGTTTTACGCGTTAAAACGCAGATTAAAACACCAAAAAACGTGCTGTTTTGCTAAAAAGCATTTTCGTATTTTAGATCCGGTGAAAATCGTTTCAAATAGACGCAATAGAAGCAAAAACGAATAATAAAGATTTCGTCGTTTTTATGCTGTTTTTACGCGGAACGCAAATTAAAGCTCAAAACGTGCTGTTTTGCTAAAATAAGCATTTCAAGCATTTTAGATCGTTGAAATCGGTCAAATAGACCTGTATTAATAAAAACAGGTAATAAAATTTCGTCGTTTTATGCTGTTTACGCGTTAAAACGCAGATTAAAGCTCAAACGTGCTGTTTGCTTCAAATAAGCATTTTTCAGATCGTTGAAAATCGTTCAAAATAGCGCAATAAAAATAAAAGGAATAATAAAATTTCGTCGTTTTTATGCTGTTTTTACGCGTTAAAACGCAGAATAAAGAAAAACTCAAAAACGATACTGTTTTGCTAAAATAAGCTCAAAGCATTTTTAGATTATTGAAATCAATATTAATAAAACGAATAATAAGAGATTTCGTCGTTTTTATGCTGTTTTACGCCGTTAAAACGCAGATTAAACTGCAAACGATGCTGTTTCGCTAAAATAAAGCATTTTCAAACATTTTAAGATCGTTGAAATCGTTCAAATAAAACAATATTAATAAAAACGAATATTCGTGTTTTATGCTATTTTTTACGGGTAAAGCTCAAAACATTAGCATTTTGCACAAAATGTAACATTTTCAAGCATTTTAGATCGTTGAAATCACGTTCAAATAGACACCAATAAAAAATAAAAACGAATAATAAAATTTCGTCGTTATTATGCTGTTTACGCGTTAAAACGCAGATTAAAACAAACGTGCTGTTTGCTAAAATGGCATTTCAAGCATTTTAGATCGTTAGAGGCGTTCAAATAGACGCAATAATAAAAACGAACCAGCCAAAATTTCGTCTGGTGCATGCTGTTTTTGCCGTTAAAACGCAGATTAAAGCTCAAAACGTGCTGTTTTGCAAAATAAGCATTTTCAACATTTGCGTCGTTGAAATCGTTCAAATGAAAACAATATTAATAAAACGAATAATAAAAAATTGTGACATGCTGTTTACGCGTTAAAACGCAGATTAAAGTAAACGATATGTTTTGCTAAAATAAAGCATTTTCAAAATTTTAGATCGTTGAAATCGTTCAAATAGACGTAATAAAAAAACGAATAATAAAAAGCCGTCGTTTTTTATGCTGTTGTTTTACGCGTTAAAACGCAATTAAAGCTCAAAACACCCATTTTTGCTAAAATAGCATTTTCAAAAGCATTTTAGATCGTTGAAATCGTTCAAATAAACGCAATAATAATAAACGAATAATAAAAATTTCGTCGTAACGTTTTACGCGTTAAAACGCAGAATAAAAAGCTCAAAACGTGCTGTTTGGCACAAATACGCATTTTAAGCATTTTCGATGAAATCGTTCAAAATAAAACAAATATTAATAAAACGACAATAAAGTGCGTCGTTTTTTATGCTGTTTTACGCGTTAAAACGCAGATTAAAAGCTCAAAAACATGCTGACAAAATAAAAGCATTTTCATTTTTAGATCGTTGGAATCGATCGTCGAACTGTCAAAAATAAAAACGAATAATAAAATTTTAAGTCGTTTTTGCTTTTTACGCGTTAGAAACGATTAAAACGTGCTGCTAAAATAACGTGCGGCATTTTAGATCGTTGGAAATCGTTTAAATAAACAATAATGTAAAAACGAATAACCCATTTCGTCGTTATTATGCTGTTTTACGCGTTAAAACGCAGAATAACGCTCAAACATTGCTGTTTTTGCTAAAATAAGCATTTTCAGCATTTTGAATCGGGTGAAATCGTTCAAGTAGACGCAATAAAAATAAAAACGAATAATAAAATTTCATCGTTTTTATGCTGTTTTACGCGTTAAACGCAGATTAAAAGCTCAAGAGCTTGTGCTGTTGCTTACAAAATAAACATTTTCAAAGCATTTTAAATCGTTGAAATCGTTCAAATAAGGCAATATTAATAAAACGAATGGCAAAATTTCGTCACGTTTCTATGCGCAACACTACGCGTTAACGCGGGTGAAGCTCAAAACGTGCTGTTTTGCTAAAATGAAGCATTTTAGATCGTTGAAACAATATTAATAAAAGCGAATAATAAAAAAAAATTCGTCGTTTTTTATGCTGTTTTACGCGGTAAAACGCAGATTAAGCTCAAAAACGTTAACTGTTTTTGCTAAAATAAGCGGCATTTTTTAGATCACGCGTTGAAATCGTTCAAATAGACGCAATATTAATAAAAACGAATAATAAAATTTCGTCGTTTTATGCTGTTGCCGTTAAAACGCGATTAAAACTCGACTTGATGCTGTTTTCCCTAAATTAAGCATTTTCAAAGCATTTTAGATCGTTGAAAATCGTTCAAATAGACACTATGTAATAAAACGGAATAATAAAATTTCGTCGTTTTTATGCCATTTACGCGTTAAAACGCAAAGATAAAGCAAAACGTGCTGTTTTGCTAAAATAAGCACATTTTCAAGCATTTTTAGATCCGGGTGAAATCACGATAGAAGCAATATTAATAAAACGAATAATACAAAAATTCGTCATTTTGTATGCTGTTTTGCGGTAAAACGCAGATTGAAGCTTTCAAAATACGTGTTGTTTTGCTAAAATAAACATTTTCAAGCATTTTAGATCGTTGAAATCGTTCAAATGGACGCAATATTAATAAAAACGAATAATTAAAAATTCGTCGTTTTTACATATGTTTTGCGTTAAAACGCAGATTAATCAAAACGTGCTGTTTTGCTAAAATAAGCATTTTCAAAGCATTTTTAGATCATATTGAAATCGTTCCAATAGAAGCAATAGTAATAAAGCAAATAATAAATTCGTCGTTTTTATGCTGTTTTCGCGTTAAAACGCAGAATAAAGCTCAAAACGTGCTGTTTTGCTACAAATAAGCATTTTCAAGCATTTTAGATCGTTGAAATCGTTCAAATAGAGCAATATTAATAAAACGAATAATAAAATTCGTCGTTTTATGCTGTTTTACGCGTTAAAACGCAAATTAAAGCTCAAAATGTGTTTTCTAAAATAACATCGGCATTTTAAGATCGTTGAAATCGTTCAAATAGACGCCAATAAATAAAAGAATAATAAATTTCGTCGTTTTTTGCTGTTTTACGCGTTAAAACGCGGATTAAAGCTCAAAACGTGCTGTTTTGCTAAAATAAGCATTTTCAAGCATTTTAGATGTTGAAATCAGTTCAAAATAGAGCAATATTAATAAAACGAATAAAAAATTCGTCGTTTTATGCTGTTTTACGCGTTAAAACGCAGATTAAAGCTCAAAACGTGCTGTTTTGCTAAATATAAGCATTTTCAGATTTAGATCGTTGAAATCGTTCAATAGAGCAATATTAATAAAACGAATAATAAAAATTCGTCGTTTTTATGCTTGTTTTACGCGTTAAAACGCAGATTAAAAGCTCAAAACGTGCTGTTTTGTAAAATAAGCATTTTCAAAGCATTTTAGATCGTTGAAATCGTTAAATAGAAGAATATTAATAAAAACGAATAATAAAAATTTTGTCATTTTATGCTGTTTTGCGTTAAAAACGCAAGATTAAAGCTAAAACATCTGTTTTGCTAAAATAAAGCATTTTCAAGCATTTTAGATCGTTGAAATCGTTCAAATAGACGCAATATTAAAAAACGAATAATAAAATTTCGTCGTTTTATGCTGTTTTACGCGTTAAAACGCAGATAAAGCTCAAAACGTGCTGTTTTGCTTTAAATAAGCATTTTAAAGCATTTAGATCGTTGAATCGTTCAAAAATAAGAAGCAATATTAATAAAAAGGGAATAATAAAATTCTCGTTTTTTTTGTTTTCGCGTTAAAACCGTTGCTAAAACGGTTGTTTTTGCTAAAATAAGCTTTTTTCAAGCATTTAGATCGGTGAAATCTTTTCAAATGAAGCAATATTAATAAAACGAATAATAAAAAATTCGTCGTTTTTATGCTTTTTCCGAAAACGCGAAAAAGCAAAAGGGCTTTTTGCTTCTTTTAAGCATTTTAATCCGAAAAGGGGAAAAAAAAAAAAAAAAAAAAAA